>NC_022028.1:44868092-44883203 GCF_000317375.1 Microtus ochrogaster | reverse complement strand
AAAAAGATGAACATGGAATGTACTCACTCATAATTGGTTTCTAGCCATAAATAAAGGTCACGGAGTCTATAATTGGTGATCCTAAAGAAGCTAAATAAGAAGGTGAACCCAAAGAAAAACATATAGTTATCCTCCTGGCTATGGGACATAGTTGTTTTAAGGGACAAAATAACTTTAAAAGAGTTACTCTGCTTGGGAGGTGTATGAGTGTGTATGTATGTATGTTTGTTCATATAAAGACTACTAAAATATGCTCTGATTTAAGTTGCTACATGTCTTTTGATGTGTCCCATTCATACAAGTTAAGACATTATTGTTGAGAACAGTATATAATATGTATGCATTTCCTACATAATGAAATAGGAAATACAGTCCAGATATTTGCATCTTGAATAGGTCCTCTTTCCTCTCTTTGCGTGGTCCATCCTAAGGATTGAATCCAAATTCTTGCCTGTGCTATGCAAGTTCTTCCCAGCTGAGTCACATTCCCTACTCTATAAATTATCTCGATTTTACACAACTTGCATTAGGTACAAAGGAAGGACATTTTAAAAATAGAGAATGGGTCAAACAAAGGAATTAAGGCAACTATCCCTGAAGTAGTTTTAAATAAAAGAGAAGTTGTTTCTGTGGCAGGGTCTCACATAACCCAGACAGGCATCAAGCTGGCAGTGTAGTCTAGAATGACCTTGAGATTCTTATCCTACAGCTTCTACCTTCTATACACTGGGGCTGCAGGTATGCACCTCTACACCTAGCTTTAATTCCTTAAGGTTAAATGAACATGGTCAATATGGAAACAGAAAAACACAGTTACCTAGATGCTTAATAGAATTGAAAAGGCTTACATAAATATTATTCAAAGAACAAGAATAACAAGGACAGGCTAGAAATCCTTTACCAGTCCCCGAGGTGTAGTCTAAGATAATAGAGATCTCATCTCAAGGTCAAAAGAATATCATTTCTATAACTTGTTATGCATGTGTTCATCAATTTTACCTTGGACTATACTAGGTCGTATTAGCTACTTTCGTATCTAGTACTATATTTTATGTTTAATTTTAGAAAGTTTCTAAATTCTAGACAAACCATAATTCACTTAGCAGAAACTATTTCATGCAGAAATTGTACAAAATTTTCTCAAATAATTGGCAATAATATGTGAATAAGTATAGCATGGTATTTACATACATAATGAATGTCAAAGGTAAGGGTAAGGGGCTAGAGGGTGACTTCTGGAAAATATACAACCATCATGAGTGAGAACTGAGGAGAAATTTCCAGGATAAAAAAAAAAGCAAAATGTGAGATTGAATTAGAGCAATTGACAACAGGAAAGTGCTTTGTTCACAGAAAACAATTGTACAGAGAATTACATCATATTTACTCCAAAAATTATGCAATGTGATGGCAAAGGTGTGGTCACAATGGCTGCTGAAATAATATCCTCCACTCTACAGTGCTGTCCCTGCTTTATCGACCCACAGGATCAAGCTCCAAATTCATCTTCTGTGAGATTCTCCACATATCACCCGTGTCCTGGTGATAGAAACTGGGGCACTGCAAAACGGAATAATGTCACATCCTTCTCCTTATGAAGAAATCAAGGCCAGATGTATCTGTTCCCACTTGACAGGGACCACTTATCATTAAAAGTTTCAAAACCGGGGCACTTTGAAACTAAGGCTAGTAATCAGAGGTTGATGCGGATCGAAGAAATGAAAGTTCATTTTAAAAGGAGAAGGGTGCAAGCAAAGAAATTAAGATGCCCTTATTCTTGGAAGTCATTTTTTTTTTTTTTTGGTTTTTTGAGACAGGGTTTCTCTGTGGCTTTGGAGCCTGTCCTGGAACTAGCTCTGTAGACCAGGTTGGTCTCGAACTCACAGAGATCTGCCTGCCTCTGCCTCCCGAGTGCTGGGATTAAAGGCGTGCGCCACCACCGCCCGGCTTTGGAAGTCATTTTTAATCTGCTTTTGACTTTGGTTGTCTTGAGCCCAGCTTTTGTCCAGGCTAGAATTGGTTTACTCTAGCTGAAGACAGCATCCACAATGACTGATGCTCCTGCCTCTGTATCCTCCCCAAGAGATAGGATTATGGCTATGGAGCACCACTCTCAGCCATATTTATTTCTCGAGAGTAAATAGATGTAATGAATATAGGACAGAGAAAAGCGGCCGCGTAGATGTTTTGCAGAATGGGGATTGTACTTCAGTTGAGACCAAGACTCGCTTAAAGGGTCATTCCGGCTCATACTTCTTGCACATGGCACTTCTATGGTACTTCTTTTCTCTATATAAACACAGTGAGTGGGGAGTACATCAAGTCTTGAGTGCGTGTGTTTTATTGACACACACACAGCCATGCCACGGGTCCCACTGTGTCAAGGCTTTTCTCAGGCCAGGCTCAAATGAAAGGTAAAGCCTTCTCTTGGTCTAATCATTGATTTTGACAGTGTATAGAAAATTATCAACTGCAGTGAACTCCTCCTGGATGACAGCAGCCTGAGACGGCTCACTCCAGAGAACCGGGTACAGACACCAGCCACCCGCCTCTTTCTCTTTCCTACTGTGCATAATGAAGATGCTAGGTTTCTGAACTTATGCCTGGGCGTCTCCAGCAGAGGGCATGGATCACCTGAGCACAGCTTTTCTATAGGTATGTCTGCCAGTTCTTTAGTCCTTGTCACCCCAGTCAGGTCACCCCTAACTTAGGCTGCTCATAGCAATCGTGAGTGCTTAAAAACAACTTTTAAAAACAGGTTATTTTAATTAGGGGTGTGTGTGTGTGTGTATACAGAGTGCAGGTACCTTTGGAGGTCAGAAACACCTCCGAATCCCTTGGAGCCGAAGTTCTAGACAGGTGTGAGCCACCAGAAGCGAGTGCTGGGAACTGAACTAGAGTCCTCAGAAAGGGCAGCGAGAGCTCACAACTAATGAGCCATCTCTTCAGCTCTAGAAACTACTATTGTGATCAGGGACTAACGCTCAGATAGAGAACATCTTCCTAGTATGAGCACAGCCCTGGGTTTTATCTCCAGCCTTTCTTTCTCTATAAAGCATCAATCTCCCACTTATGCGATAAGGTTCCTAGCAGCAGGTTTGATGCCTGGTGTTTCTGCCTTCATGTATGTCTGTACATTGGGTCATATTCCTCATGACTCTGCACAGACGTGGTAAAGACTCAGATATCCTGACCTATCTCACACTCAGCAAGCCCAAAGGCACACAAGATAAATATCATCACCCTTGGCTGCAGTCGCCCTGGTTTCCAGGATTAGATGTGCTTCTCTGGGCAGAGCACCTCCAAAGTGAAGGCAATTATTTCTGTTGCTGAGGCTAAACTGTGAAGCAGGTGTATCATGATATTTTATTTGTGTTTTAATAAATAAAGCTTGCGTGAATCTCAGAGTGCAAAGTTAGCCATGCTAGTCAGCCATACAGGCCAGGCAGTGGTGGCACACATCCCCAGCAGCCACACTAGTTAGCCATAGAGGATGGGTGGTGGTGGTGCCCACTTTTAATCCCAGCACTAGAGAAGAATATAAGGCAGGATGAGACAGGAACTAGCTCTCTTTTTCAATCTGAAGATTTTGTAGAGGTAAAAACTCTCTAATGGTTGGCTGCTTTGCTTCTCTGATCTTTCAGCTGGAACCCCAATATCTGTCTCTGGGTTTTTATTATTCATGCTACCCAGGTGGAGTCATCCTACAGGAACCAGAGGATGGCTGGGGAGACACACCTTGTCCAGCACTGGTTAACTGTGCATGCTTCTTGCCCCTGCCCCGATTCTCCCTACAGTCAAAGCTAAGGCTCACGCCAGTCCTCTGAGGATGGAGCTGACCCCTGACACACTTATCGGGTCATCTTCTCAGCACAGCCACACTGATGAAAAGGCCTCTGTGCTTTTTCATGATTGCTCACCTCAAATTACTTTTGAGCCTAGCCTATTAGGTGTGCCGGACTCAACGGTTGATGCTCTAAAACTCGGGCAACAACAATGCTGAAATTTATCTTTGTCTAGTTAATGAGATTCTCCCCCTCCCCCCAACAATCAAGAACCAGCAGGTTCAGCTGCTTTTAAAATCTGATCAAAATAAAGTATTTCACTCAGTAGAAAAAAAATCCACTACTCACGGGCTGTAAGGAGTAAAATAAATGAAAACCTACCTAACAGGTGTACTAAATCTTTGGGAAATTATCAAATGTCAGCCATGCTACTGGAGACTTGAAGCCTTTTGTCACTGCAGCAATAGAAATAAGACTGAGTCACATGCTCAGAAAACACAGGGAAAACACAGGCCTGACTGTGCTGGGCCTTCTACAATCAGTGCAGACGAACCAGCCTGACAAAGAGGCCGGACTGCTCTCTGGGTAAAGAAGAGGCAGCTTTTATTGACTTGCTGGCATAGGTTAATGGGCAAGTATCATCTTGTCTGAATGACTTCAGATGCTTAAATTGTTATAGCTGTCGAGAGACTATGAGAGCACTAGTTCTGCCCCAAGGGAGAGTCAGCATGTCTGCACATAGGCCTGGAAGGAATTGACCCAGAGGTTTAGGCAAGAAAGGAAGGACAGACATGTCAAGGTTTTCCATTCAGTTACAGGCACTATTGAGCATTCAAAAGCCCATGAAGCCAAAAGACTTATTTAGCTTTTCTCTCCATAACCCTGGTTTTATGCTTCAGACCCAAGTTTCCTTTCTCTGATACTAGGGACTATAGATGGCCTTTGTGTAGGCTAGGCAAGCACTCTTCCTCTGAGTTACATCCAAACCCTGATCAAAATTAAATATCTGTAGACTAAATACAGCTGACTCTTACTCATAAACAGTAAGGGGTTCATGTTGTCTAGAAGAAAATAATGATGATTTATCCTGTATTTTATATTGCCTAGACAGTTGCTTCAACTTTCCATTTTCAGAAATGATGTTTTAGTTCTATGCATTATTTAATGAACTTCAGTTGCATGAATAGTTTTGTGTGCATTAAATTGAGTTACTTACTCTCCATGGAGCAAGTGTCTTTCTGATTGCAGAAGCATAGGGACCCATTGTATCGTTTAGGACTCTTATTAATAGAGCATTTGTGCTTTCTATTTTCTGAAATGGAATATAAGCTTTAAAAACTTTGTAATTCAATAAAAGATCTTGACTTCATTCTTAATTTAAATTTGGACTAAAAAGCTTAGCAGAAGCTCAGATGACGGCACTGGTAACATAGTTCAGGGGAAAAATATTTTAGTGTATGAACAAGGCTCAGAGTAACAACACATACAATTGTCAATTGCAATCATTAGAGGAAATTTGAGAAGGAAGAAAATTACATCTTTTGTCTTTTCACTTGTGGTCAGTTCTCAAAAATAAGCAAGGAGACTATTTTATGCAGAGTGTAGGTACTTTGGAGGTCAGAAACACCACTGAATCCCTTGGAGCTGAAGTTATAGACAGCTGGTGTAAGCCACCAGAACCGGGTGCTGGGAACCAAACTATTTTATGTATTCCTAATCTCTTAAATACATTTTATTAGTTATTAATTGATCCTAGGAATCAGATCCGTGGGTTTATGTATGCTAGGCATCTACCACTGAGCAAAATATCAATAATTTTTTAAACATGATCTTTTCAAGCAGTTTGGGCTATCCTTTAACTACTTATATAGCTCAGGTTATCTCATTATCCTTAAGCTCATTACCCTCCTGCTTCTGCCTGCTGAACGCTGATGCTTAGATTTTTAACCACCACTCCTGGTTAAGAAGATGCCTAAAAAATGCTACACATGACAAGGCATTATTTTAAACTGGTCTCCATATTTGAAATAAATGAATTATTTGTAGGATTTCCAGAAACGCAGCCACATGAACGTAAAGCATTGACCGTACCTAGCATTTTTATGGTGAAGGCTCTACTATGTAGCAAGATTCAGTTTTGTTGCTTGAGCTGCGTGAAGCATGTTTTTGTAAGTCAGTCAATAACAAATAGTCATTAGCATTATCTGTCACAGACCTTCTGTCTGAAACTGGAAAAAGCCGAGAAAATGAAATGTATTACAAGCTTGTACCCTAAAGCGAAACCATAAAATGAAATCAATAGCATTTGAGTCTGTTTTATCGCCAGTTTATGCTTATCTTAATTGCTCTGTCATTTGTTCCTGATTGAAGGCCTAGTTAACGGAATCAAAAATATGATGGCGCACTTGCGAAAAAATTCGGTTTTCTCTCCGACATTTAAAGATAATTATAATTTTACAATAAAGCAAAACTTGCCACTTTAGTTATGGAATTACATAAATCCACCTCAGTCGTAAAGTTTCAAGTTGCTTCTTCTACACTACATAAAAATGAAAGCATGTGGGTATCGCTGTGGCAGGAATATGGTCATACTCTGCTGTGCAGGGTCTTGTGGTTACCAGCTCTGTAGCGTTGCTTTGAGACACAGGATAGTTTACTCTGTGAACTCAGGAGCAGTTCAGTTGGTGTGGAGAGACACAGCACGTGCACAGAAACTAAAGAGGTGCCGGTGTTCAAGACAGACAGTCTATTAGAAATACCAACGCTCTTAAGTTCAAAGTTATTTGATCAAAAATAGTGTTGAATGTGAGGATGACTGAGCAAGGATGTGCCGATACTGTCAGAATGTACTGAAGGTGTAAGGAAGGTCTAGAGAACGGAATAGGAGACACCGTAGGAGCCAGTCTGACTACCCCAAGAAAGGTAATTCCTCAGGTGGGTTGTTCCCATAGTAAGTGCTGAGGAACAACAGAAACCTGGCACATTCCCCTGATGACAGCGCTGGTGTGGCTCATCTTCCGTATAGCCAAGGCTAGAGAGCCAATGTGGGGATGTGGAGGGGAGTGGTGCTCAGGCCCGTCCTTGGGTGGATGAGTACTGTGATACTTATTTGATGCTGTTAGCCTGGCCCTCCAACCTTTCACAATTTGACCTTTACTTTTCAGATTCATTCCTGCATTGAGAAAATACCCAATGGACATATTTATACATTCTGTTTTTAAGGTTATTGTTATACACCAATTTTGTTTTTATTGGGATAAGAACCAACAGGGCATCATGCCTGCTAGAAATACCCTAACTCTATTCTGTGCCCCACTCAATATTAGTAATATTAGTAATTCTCACAAAAACTTGTACATGAATTGGGCTTTGTTCATTACAACTATTCTCACGCTATAGTCATACTAAAGAAGGACTCAGAATAAAGACACGGGTCATAGCTTTTTAAAGACCATATTTTAAAGATTTACATTTTATTTTCAATTAAATATCTCCTTTAACAATTTCATATATGGGTATAGTGTATCCTAATTACCCCATCTCATAACTCCCTACAAAAATATATGTATTGTTTCAATATCTTTTCTAATCTTTGATTTAAAATATTTTTTTTCTGGTTGATTAATGCTTAAAAATACTGCAGTTTAAAAACCTGAAATTATAAAACAATGAGTAGAAAATTATGGGGAAATACTTTGCATTGATTGAGACATGATTCAAAATGCACAAGGAACAAAAGCAAAACTTCAGAGGCAATTCCTTCAAGATAAAGAGACTCGGCAGAGCACAGGAAACATCACTGGGGCGAAGAGTGTACTACAGATTAGGAGAATATATTTTCCAACATATCTGATAATATATTATCTGAATATATTATATTAGAAAGTTAAAAAAATCTTAACAATAAGAACAACCCAAAAAGTGATTAAATGGCATCAACAGGTATTTCTCAAAGGAAAAATGTAAATGACCAGTAAAATATATGGATAATT
Source organism: Microtus ochrogaster (assembly GCF_000317375.1). Classification (NCBI taxonomy): domain Eukaryota; kingdom Metazoa; phylum Chordata; class Mammalia; order Rodentia; family Cricetidae; genus Microtus; species Microtus ochrogaster. The sequence continues at coordinate 44,875,426 of NC_022028.1, read as the reverse complement.
ATCAATACCTAATCTATCAGGGAAATGAAACCGAAACAACAGATGCCACCTGAGACTAGCCAGCAGTTAACTAATTAACAAAGGCTGAACATAATAAATGCTTGCAGGGACACGGAAAACAAACCCTCTTGCTGAAAAACACGTTTTTAAAAAGAAGAATACAAATTCTCCTACATTGATACTAAAGTTGCACAATCATTTTGAAGAACAGTACGAAATGTCTTCATCAAATTAAAATTAGATGAACCATAAAAACCCCTCATCCATTGTACTTCTAGGTAAAAAGCACAGGAAATAAATCCAGCAGCCAGAGAGAAGACCCCAAACACAGCCATGATCACAAGAGTTAAGCTATGTAATCTATCAAGATGTCCGCTGTCCGCCAGTGGATGCATAGGAAATACTGTTGCGGACACATGCAATGCAACATGACTCACCCCCAAACAAGAACGGGACTTTGTTATCTGCAGTAAAGTACATGGACAGGGGGAAAAATAGTGAAACAATCCACTCACAGCCTTTCTCAAATGGAGGAGCTAAAAAAAACTAACCTCAGCATAGGTTTTCACTGAACATGGGTTTTTATTGAGTCTCATATTTTGTAATTAATACATATTAATAAAAAGGAGAATATAATTGTTTTTAGGAAGTGTGTTTTTAAAATGAATTAAAATATTTACTTTAATGTACAAATTAATGCTTTAAATTTTATTTAAAGACAAACTTCCTCTCCTCCTTCCCCCCATTTAGGAATGTTACCAGAAGTTGCCTGTTAAAAGTTCTCTGTTTAAAGTAATCTCTCTTTCTCTCTCTTGATCGATCAATCTGTCTATCGTCTATCATCTATCTACCTCTCCATTCTCTTTGTGTTGGCATTATCTTTAAGAGATAACATGGAGACATTCAAAGATGGATAGGATGTTTCTGATGAGATTTAGAAAAACATGATGGTAGGTAGCTGGAATTGTAAAAGAGATGTTAATATTTCTCTGTGATGGTCAGGTAAGAGTTAGATATTGAAATATGAAAAAATGAAATTTATGCCCTAGCAAGGCTGAGCAATCCATATATGGTGGTTCTGTTGAGCTTGTCCATATTGGGTTTCATAGTCTAATTTGATGAGGAAAACTAACCAGGTCTCTTCCTCAAAAAGACACCAGATCTTATTACAGATGGTTGTGAGTCACCATGTGATTGCTGGGAATTGAACTCAGGACCTTTGGAAGAGCAGGCAGTTCTCTTAACTGCTAAGTCATCTCTCCAGTTCCCAGTAAACTGAAATATGCCCAACTTTAATCCTAACACTAAAAACCACTGGTCCATCCTGTCTTAAACTCTAATACTGAATCTATGAAATAAACTCTATAATCGCCTGTTTTAATTCTCATTCACATGTTAAATCCATTTGTAGAACAGTTATAAAATTCACTTTGAAAATTATTTTATGAACAATCACTTGATAAGGAAGTCACAATAAAGTACAATCTCAGTGAATTAGATTCTTATTTTTATTAATATATTGTACAATAGAGTTAAAATCCTTAGGGTAGCTAATTTTGTCGCAAAGTAAAACCTTTAGACAATTAATTAATTAACCTCAATTTACATAATGGTCTACTTATTTGCATAGTTAATGGACTAGGGATTGATTACAGGCCATTAACAGTTATTAATAAATGGGACGATGTTGGAAATGCATGTGTCTTCACTTCGAAGAGAAGGCAAAGGTTGGTCACGAAATGTTAATAGCAATATTCAAATAAGCAGGCAGTGGTCAAATGCACATGTGCCTTTTAGGCTTCATGCATTTCTGTGAGGTAATTCATGAGCATTTCTTAGCTGGTCTCATCACTACATATCCACCAGAGCACAGCCAAGCATATACCTGGGCACTGGATAAACTTTCACTGCCTTCCATTTTACATTTACACTATAGTGAAGGGAATTACTTGTATTATGCTTACATATAGAGCTTACTATCTTTCTATTCTGAAAATTATAGATCCTACACCCTGAGCCTGCAGTTAAATATTCCTTTTAAAGCTATGTGTTTCAAAGAAAAGTGATAGTTACAATTTAATTAGCTTTTCCCATGTGCTATGTTTACAAGTTACATAATACCTTTCCTTTAGATCATATTATCTTTTCTTAGCCAACAAGGTATATAATGCCTCTCTTTTATAACATTTTATCTGTTTGATTAGCCAGAGAAGATTACAGTCTATGGAATTTTCTACCTTTCTCTAAAAGTGTAAATGCTTGCATTTACAGGGTTTTAAAATTACAACCATTTAATTCACTGTGTGTGTGTGCGCGCGTGTGCGTGTGCGTGCGTGCGTGTGCGTGTGTGTGTGCGTGTGTGTGTGCGTGTGTGTGTGCGCGCGCGCACACGTGTGGGTTCATCACAGGTAAGCGGGAGTCAGAGGACAACTTAAAGGGATCACTTCCTCAACCGTGGGGACCGGGGAGCGACAGAAATTGCCCTTTCCTGAAAATCCACCTTATTGGCCCCAGCCTAATGACTTTAAAACCTGAATGAAGGGACAGGAGAGATGGCTCAGTGATTTGGAGTACTTGCTGCTCTTGTAGAGGATCCGGTTCCTGTTCCCTGCTCCCACCCTGAGGCTCACAACCACTCATAGCTCCTGTTCCAGAGAATTTGACACCTTCTTGGGCCTCCAAGCATGTGTTGTCACATGCAATCATGCAGGGAAACCCCAGTACACATAAAATTTTTTTAAAAATTACAAATCTTTAAAACCTGGGGCAAGTGGTTTGCCATTTTAAAATAATTCAAACAAGCCAATGAAGTACTGTCTCCGAGGACAGTTTAATTCATTTATTTAAAAATGTATTATGTGACCTGGATTTTTATTTTTTTAAAGATCTATTTATTTATTTATCTATCTATCTATTTATTTATTTATTTATTATATATTCAGTGTTCTGCCTGCATGTATGTTTGTGTGCCAGAAGAGGGCACCAGATCTCATTACAGATGTTTGTGAGCCACCATGTGGTTGCCGGAAATTAAACTCAGGACCTCTAGAAGAACAGGCAGTGCTGTTAACCTGTGAGCCATCTCTCCAGCCCCATGACCTGGATTTTCAAATAACGTTGATGTATCTTTACAAACAACTGTACAGCCACCCACACCTGTGGGTTAAGTAATGTTTTTGATAGATAACGGTCTCCTCTAGTGACAGTCAGTGGCTGAGCTGATGTGCCTGTATATCACATCTCCCACTTTTTCCCCCACCCTGAGCCCCTTTTCAGCACCTGGCTTTCTCTCTGAGCACCACATCCCCTCCATCTGTTTTCCTCTTCCCCGTCGAGAGATGCTGATGCATGCTGTGCTGTAATATGGTATTGAAAGATGATGTCAAAGGCAAGGGTGGCTGTTTCAGCTCACTGGTTCTCAACCTTCTTAATGCTGCGACCCTTTAATACAGTTCCTCATGTTGTGGTGACCCCCAGCCACAAAACTACTTGTGTTGCTACTTCATAACAGTAATTGTGCTATTGTTATGAATTATAATGTAGATATCTGAAATGCAGGATATACAATATGCCACCCCTGTGAAAGGGTTTTTTGACCCCCTAAACACAGGTTGAGAGACACTGTCTTAGAGACTTTATTGCATTTTTTTTCTGCAGGTGCCTCTGTTGTATGAAGTTAGGTGAAATGTGTTTTTATTGTAACCAGATCTTAACCAGGACACACTGGTTATAAAAGGCTCATTTGCATGAAAAAATATTACATACATGGATTTATATTGTGATACTGGTAACATCTCCTAGCGCCGGGGTCAGTCCTTTCTACAAACTGACTTGTCCTTGCTTTTCCATGGTGGTGACATTGCTCTGACAGGTCAAAGGAATGTTTCAACATCACAGATTCAGTGGCATCATGTCTTTGATGTACTGACTGTCACTTTGTAACATTCCTGAAACTAAGGGTAGTCATTTCATCATCACAAAGAAATGCATGAAAATTAAATGGGATGCCACATGTAATTTGGCATTACTGTTAATGACTTATCAAAATACTATATACTTTTATATAGTTTGCTCCCTCTCTGTCTCTCTGTATGTACATTAGGGGTATGAATGCCTCCATTGTATGTGGTGGTCAGACTATAACATTCAGGAGTTGGTTCTTTTCTTCTACAATGAGGATTCTGGGCTCAATCTCATGTCTAGGCTCGGTGGCGAGCACTTCACTCACTGAGTCATCTTGCCAGCCCACTAGTTATGGTTTATAATGTGCTTTTCCCTCTATTCTTACGTAGTCACTGTCTGTGGTCATGCATCCATTGCAGTATTGTTAGCCATGGTCCCAGCCTTTCAAAGGGGAATGAGAAGTTTAATGATCAACTTATGCATGTGCAGTTATCATAACAGTATTTTATACATTATCTGTAAGTAGAATGTATGTTATTAATTTATCCCTAGAGTTGCCATGCCATCTGTTACCAGCAAATGAAAAGGTTCTGACATAATCAAAAGATAGCTTTATTTTATGCATATGTAACTCCTTATTAAACCAGCACACCTCCCCCCCCCCCGCAAAACACATTAAGCAATGTAGCTTACTTTTTGAAGGAACCCGGAGATTGGCGAGGACCACTTCCAGAGAGTCTGCTTGCACCCGGAGCACATAACTGGTCCGTGTTTCGTAATCCAGGGGTGCATTCACATAGATAACCCCTGTGACGTTGTTGATTCCGAACTTATCTGGAATTTAAGATACAGCTCATTAGTTTCTTGACATGGAAAGAAAAAAATCTCTTTAAAGGGTATTATGATTTCAACAGCAGTGGAAACATCAGAAAGAACTGTTAAGCTTCAAAGTGATAGGGTTTCGGTATTCAGAAACACATTCCTGCTGTTGGGATTTTCAATGTGTGTTCCCTGAATGGCACATTCAGACTGTAGCTTTGGTTGCATGTTATTTTGAGTCTTCTGGGTGCAAGTGCTCAGTTGGCAATCCTCCTGTCACCGTGATGTTAGATGGTCCTGCTTTAGCAGGGCCTTTCTCTTACAGAATCTCGTTGCATTTTGCTTAACTGGGTGTCTTCTACTTTTACTCTTCACACACCTCTAATCCTGCAGATTTGATGCTCAGCAATGAACACCGAAGATCATGTTTGTAATTTAGCTTGTATGTTACTTTTATAAAATGCTTTATTTTTAATGAATATTTTAAAATGTTTTGCTTGGTTGCTGGTTTTTTTTAAGTTAGTATGTAGGTAATTTAAGTGGAAAGAAGGAAGCACTGTCTATAGTTCTTCACCGTTTTTTCCCCTATATCCTCCTTTACCCTTTCTCTGTAGTGATCAACATCTTTTGAAATATCTACATGTGTGCTTAACTGTAACTGGATTGTTTAATTCTGAGCTCATGGGGAACATGCTTGTTTGCTTTTCTCTACACTGCTAGTAGCTGGAAGAGTTGTTATCACATAACTGACATGCAGCATTTGCAAGATGAATACATGGAGAAGCTGCATGAAACAGCCACTGTAGTGGAAGCTGTTGACAGAGAGAGCTTATTGCTACCTTCAAGGACAAGGACAGGGCGAGCATCAGAACAGGCTGAGAAGCTACAGCCTTTCCAGATCTGGAAGCACTGGGGAAAGGAGGTTCCTTGCCTCAGGGAGGAGATGCAGTGGTGGAGAGAAAACAGAGGATCAATTAACAGCAGGTCAGTGAGAGCTTCCTGAAGGGGCAGCCCACTCTAGTGAGATGTGGGGACCTAAACCCTTCAGGCAGTCTCAAGACTGCCCTTTCAGATGCCAAGGAACAGCCATGTTCACTCTTTGATTAAATACTCAAAGTAAACAACTATATTAAATATGGATTAAGCACTCTCAGCTACCCATCACATCCCAGGCTGCTTGGGGCCTCAGAAGAGAAAACAGCGGATGAGCGCTGAAATGCATTTCAGTGGAGGAGGATGATATTGCTCTTGGGAACAGGAGTGGGAACATGCCATTCCTAGCGGGACCATGGTGCGGACATAGTGGGAGAGGATGCTGTTCCCAGAACACAACAAATGACTACCATTCTGAGCATGGCTGAGAGACTAAACTCAACATTCCTGTTAACTGATTTGGCTGTTTGGGGCATTGTATTACATAACACACCTGTCTGTTGGCACTGACGTGGCTCTTTTGGTATTTATACTTATATAAGCTTTCTCAGGATTAGTATGCCATGAGGTCAGGCTTGTGGTCCACACAAGGGAAAGAGGAGTCTAGAAAACAATTATCTCTTGTGGTTGAAATAACTGTTCACTCATTTTGAAGAAATGTCACAAAAAGACCACCAAAAAAAGGGAGGGTAAAAATCTTCTATACTTGAAGCTTAAGCATTAATCAGGACGCACAATGGCTTTAGCTAACGCAACGAGACTATCAATCAAACCATAAATTACATCAAAGATGGACATCATTACATTAGGATAGAGAAAATAAGAGTTCAATCAAAAATTCACCTGATTCTACATTTATTGGTTTTTGGAGAAAACATAGGCAAGATTTCCTACTTACCTTCCTCATTTCCTGCCACAATGGAGTACACGATGCTCTGATTGATAGCAGCGGCAGAAATGACACCAACTACAGTTCCTTTGGTGGCAAGCTCACTTACAGGAGGAGGCCTGCAGGGTTTAAAAAAAAAGATGATCATTTCCCTCCTTAATTCATTCCATATCTATTTCAGCACAATATTTTTATTATTATCATTGTTATCATTATTTGCTTTTTTTGAGACAGGTTTTCTCTGTGTAGCTCTCTGGCTGTCCTGGCACTCATGCTGTAGACCAAGCTGGCCTCAAACTCAGAGATTCTCCTGATGCTGCCTCTCAAGTACTGGGATCAAAGGGGTGCAAGACGGATCAGTCTTTAAAGGCTAGACTCACAACCAAAAATATAAGTGACATTTATTTTTAAGAGTGAAACTGAAAACATAGAATTATCTACCCCAGATCCACTGACGAACAGTAATACTTTTAAAAAATTATAAATATTCTATTTAACTTGAGCATTTTATGACACCACCATGGTGTCTGTTGCTGTATTTTCAAAGTCTCAGGTTATAATATTGTTTACTATAATTAGTCTATGCTGACATTAACTTCATGTACTCATGTGGTGCCATATAGCTTGTGATTCACAACTCACTACACCATCCAGACTTGCTGTGTCTGACAATGCCAATGGAAACTACAATATTAATGTGTCACTGGCCTCAACATAAAGAACATCCTACTGTCATCTCCCCCACTTGCCGGTTGTTTTTGTGTATTTGTTCTTTTCACAGAAACCTTGA
>NC_022028.1:44829528-44867932 GCF_000317375.1 Microtus ochrogaster | reverse complement strand
ATCTCTGTGAGTTCGAGACCAGCCTGGTCTACAGAGCTAGTTCCAGGACAGGCTCCAAAGCTACAGAGAAACCCTGTCTTGAAAAACCACAAAAAAAAAAAAAGAACTATAAGTATAGTCTAGGACAATGATACACACACACTATAAAATCCTTGATGAATATTTTTGCTCAGTTTCTCAATTCTTGTGCATGATTAGCTGCTAGGCAAATCTAACAGGATCCAAGAGATACTCTACCACCTATCTCTGTGGTCACCTCACATTCCATAACTGGCCTTGATAAAGGATAAGAGCCACTTATGCCATTTTGATAAAAAAGTATAAAGTAGATACTTATTTAGCTTTAATTCACTTGCTTAATTTACTCCCACCCATTTCTCTGTTTACCTCTGTACTTTATGCAGTGTGGGTTCCTTCACTAGTCATCTGAAAGCCTGGGGAGAGCTGCCTCATCACTAAGGATGGTGAATAAACCTATCACCCTTCTTTGGTCATTGTGGCATGACTCTTAGCTTTGAGTTTCTATGTGGTACACCACAGGAAAAGCCAATGGAATTCTTACCCATGAGTTTCATTTTAACTATTAAAATAAGTTATTGGTTTTTTTCTAGAGTTTAATAATGGAAATCTAAGAGAAAATTTTCTGATAATACCAATTCCAACAAAACCAGACTGCCTCAGTTAAGATTTCTGATGCTGTGATGAAACACCATAAACCAAAAGCAAGTTCGGGAGGAAAGGGTTCATTTGGCTAATACTTCTACATTGTTGTTCACCACTGAAGGAAGTCAGGACAGGAACTCAAGCAGGTCAGGATCCTTCAGTTCTGTAAGAAACCCGACTGAGCAAAGCAGGAGTAGCAGAGGCCATGGGGGGCAGCTGCTGACTGGCTTGCTACCCCTGACTTGCTCAGTTGGCTTTCTAATAGAACTCAGGATCCTTAGCCCAGGGATGGCACCACCCACCATCACCATCACCCTCCCCCAGTGATCACTAGTTGAGAAAAATGCCTTAAAGCTGGGTCTCATGGAGGCATTTCCTCAGCTGAGGCTCCTTCCTCTCTGATGACTCTAAGTGTCTCAAGTTGACACAGAAAACAGCCAGTACACAGACTCTCTTCATTTGAATTATGTTATAGATGTGTCCATGCCTTTCCTACAAAGAGCATTTCACTCATGGAAACAGTGAGTTTTATCTCACACCTTCTTTATTTAGTATTTTTATCAATTTCCTTGATTAATTTTAATGCTGTTATGTTAGAAAAAGACATATGGACGAAGTAGATTTCTAAAGTAAGATATTAACAAGATAATATATTCCATAAGCAACTAATCTCGATATTGTTACAGTATTGGGTCAGTGAAGCAGAAATACTCTGACCTTTAAATGACACTAACATACTAAAGAACAACAGCACACTTACAAAGTTTTAAGGTTGGACTTGATCCCCAACTATAAATTTGTAGTATTTGATCTCACAAAGGAAAAGAAAGACTACTTGTTTCAACTCTGTTGCTTAGTGGGTGAACATGTAGAACTGAACCTGGATAGGATTAAAAGGAGAGATCCATAGGGCATGGGCAGGGCAGAGAGTTCTAACATGATTGCCAACTATTTCTTCCTGGCATTCTTCCCTTTTGCTCATTTGTCTTCTTCTGCATGAGAGTCATGTGCTTTTAACATCTAACCAGAATAGCATAATAGCAGATAAGAGATTGAGTGGCATAACTGAACATTTAACACCAGGCAGTGGTCACTCTTTACCACATCCCATGCTGGACAGAATAACTGCTACTTTGGGAGTGTTACATATGGCAGGAAGTTGAAGGTTCTATCTTCACTGTTACCAGCAGACCTTACTGACAACAGACAACATCTGTCCTTGGACTGAATGATTCACTTGTCATGGGGAGTTTTTAATGTGACAAACATCTAATAGGGGTGTTCGACCACCAACCTGAAGTGAACCTAAGCCCCCAGATCTAACAACCTCTAATTCTTGACGTGAATCCTGGAGCTTAGAAGTGTATCCAAGCTATCAGTTCTTTGGGGATCTACATGAGTCTCAGATGAGACTATCCCTGGTCTACACCTGTATGACAACACCGTGAGAGATCACAAGACAGGCCATACCTAGTCCATGCCTGGGTTCCTGACTGCCGAATCTTCCAAATGACAAAGGTGTGATTCTTACACTTCAGGTGTGATTGTGCCGAGGTGGATACTCAAAGACTAAAACTCTGAGTTGTTTATTTGTGATATAATATTACATGCTACTTTTAATATGTTGGACACGAGAAAACATATTAATCAAACTATTGGGTGATTTCCAAACCTGGAATTTCTTTTGTAGAAGTTCATAGCTGGTGCATAGACTAAGTTTCTGTCTTGTTACTATATGTCATAAGCTAACTGCTATGTTTTCATGACGATCTCTTTTGTGATCAGGACGAGATGTATGTGTGGGAATTTGACAGCTGGAACAGGCACCTTTCTAGCATTAACACTAGGAAAAGAATTCAAACATGGAAATGATATGTTGTATTCATTTTTGCTACTTTAACTGAATAATCAAGATATTCAATACATGAAATAATCAATACATGAAAAAAGAATGACATAATTTATAATGAAATTACATCTTCTGCATACCAATAAAGCATTTAAATTTCTTCTTGGTAGTGAATGTGTAAAACTAATTTCCTTCTAGACAAATATCAGCTCATTAACCTTTGCCTTAATTATTCTAGTGGCACACTTCTCTCTACCAGAACAAACACTGCTATAAAAATTCAATTTTCTCCTGCCTGAATTGAGTGGACCTCTATGAGAAGTGAACATTAGATTAAACATTTTCAATTCTTCTCTGTTTATTGGAAGTCAAGCCCATTTTATTATTGTTTTATGCTCTGGAAAAGATCTGTTTTATTATTTGACAAATTACATTCTCTCTCTGCAGTGAGATATAAATTGAATATGAGATACATTAACTACAAATTATGAGCAAGATAATCCTATGGATGGAGAAACAGACTCCTAATCAGGTTAAATCAGGTGAGCATGAATCACCATGGAGATGGATAGAGGTAAGGTGGTGGCAATGTATAACTAAGACATTATAGTATATTACCAAACTTCATGTATGTAATTCCAGTGTGATATTCTGGATTGACAAAAGAAATTAAATTCAAAGTTTTTAAAAATGTGAGTTGCATGAATTTTAAAAATTTGATAACTAATGGATGTTGTTTTATAGCATCAGGTGACTAAATTTGATTTATGGGTAAACATTTTTTAGTGTGTTTTCAAATTTCACTCTTTGCGATTGATAGATTATGATGTATCATTCTTTTCTTTCCTTCTACAAGGATAATCAAAACGTACTGCTTAATTTCAGCAGCAATTAATTATAAGTAAAGAAAAGATTTCTCAGAAGCCTTAGCCCAAACAAATCTTCCATTATTAACTCATATACCTGAAATTTTTCTTATAAAGTGCATTACTAGACCTCTTTAAATTTATTTTTTGAAGATAGTATCTGGCTAAGCAGTCTAGTTGGTGTACGATTCTCTGTGTAGCTCAGATTTCCCTCAGATTTGAGTGATCTTCATGTCCCTGTGTTCCTGAGTGCTGGGATTATGGGTATGCATCTCTTTGGTTGGCTTACATTTTTTAAAAAAAGTTTTTATTAGTTTTTCAAGACTTTCATACAATACATTTTACTCATATTTACTTCCAACCCCTCCACGATCCATCTTCACTCTCTTGTGGCTCTACTCTGCCCCCAGTCCTCTGCCGTAAAATCCATCAAGTCCAATTTGTGCTACTCATATATGGTTGGCTGTGTAGTCTACCACTTGAGCATGGTCAACCCACCAGGGGTCACATCCTTAAAGAAAACCGATTCTTCCTCTCACAGCAGCCATCAATTGTGGAAAGCCCCTTGGCTATTCATGAGATTGTGCCAACTTTCCCTCTCCAAGGAAAGTTTTGCTTTATCTTTCCCAGGCTTTGTGCATGCTGTCACAGCTGCTATAAGTTCGTATGTGTTGTTACTCTCTTATGTCCAAAAAATACTGGTTATCTGTAGTCATCCAATTTTTTTCCCCACTCATATCTTTCACAATGATCCCTAAACTGTGTGTGTGTGTGTGTGGGGGGGTGCCATTCCATTAAGGGTTGAACATTCCAGTGTCTTTTATTCCTTAAATCTTTATCAGTTGTGGGTTTCTGGTAACCACCATCTACTGATTAAAAAGGCTTCTCTGATAAGGATTGAAAGATACACAAATCTATGGGTATAAATACAAGTCATTAAAAGTCAATTTAATGCTAATTTCATTTAGAAGAATAATAGTAGTAGGTACTTTCCTAGGTTCTATTATCTGGGTAGCCACAAGTTTTTGACCTGAGTAACAGTGTGATGTATGGGTTTCCTCTTATGGAGCAAGATTAAAATCCAGTCAGAAAGTGGTTGATTACTCCCATGACATGTGTGCCACTATTGCACCCCTATTGTATTTCTTGCCAGCAGTCTTTATTGTAGCACACATGGTTCACATTTGGGTAAGACTGATGATTACTAGCAGGCATAGTACCCCCCACCCAAGCATTATGAAAACTAGCCAATAGGGATGATATTCCCAGGTCAGTTCCAGTATATTTTTTCCATGTTCTGTAACTTAAGTATTTGGTGACTTCATCTTTATGGTCTTACCATGAACTGGAGTAACCAAGAGCATTGGCAATGATCTGCAATGTTTTAGGGTCCTCTGGACTCCCTTGTACAATAACTCAAAAATGGGGTTCTAATTAGTCATTGTTCCCATTTTAGGGTAACTCCATTTAAACTCCTCTAATTCATACGTATATTTTAGAAAGCTTTTAGAGTAGTAGAATTAACTAATACTTTTTAAAAAGATTCTTATTCCTCCTCTTATTCCTTGCTATACTCTGCCCCTCACTACCACCCACTTAATCCTACTTGTTCCATGACTTCATGACTTCATTGTTGTAGTAGGAGCAGCGGGGCTGTGTCCCCACCACCCAGCTGCCCACACGGCTAGCTTTACCCGAAATAATTATACGGAAACTGTATTCTTTTAAACATTGCCTGGCCCATTAGTTTTAGCCTCTTATTGGCTAGCTCTTACATATCGATCTAACCCATTTTTAATATCCCTGTAACACCACGAGGTGTCTTACCAGGGAAGATCTTAATCTGTGTCTGTGTCCGGTAGGAGAATCATGGCGACTCCTTGATTTAGCTTCTTTTTGTGAAGTAAAAAGAACAAAATGCTGGGAGAAAGAAGCTGAGTCAAGGAGTCGCCATGATTCTCCCACTCCAGACAGACACAGGTTAAGATCTTTCCTGGCAAGCCAGCTCGTGGGGCTACAGAGATTAATAAAAATGGATTAGGTCGATATGTAAGAGCTAGCCAATAAGAGGCTGGAACTAATGGGCCAGGAAGTGTTTAAAAGAATACAGTTTCCGTGTAATTATTTCGGATAAAGCTAGCCGGGTGGTGGGACGCAGACCAGCCCGCCAATCTTATTACAACACTTCATTCTATAACCACTGCATTATATGTCCTCGAAACCCCCCTACCACAGCCCCCTTCCTAATTTCCCAACTCCTGTGGGTATTCCAAATGAAATGAACATATCTGAAGATCAAAGGTAACAGCCACAAATGAAAAACAAAACAAAAACATGTGACATTTATCTTTCTGGGTTTGGGTTATATCACTCAGAATATTTCCAATTCCGCTCACCTGAGAAGTTAATTTTGTTTTTCTTAAGAACTGAATAATATTCCATTGTGTAATTTTTGCAAAAGAACGGCAATGAAAAAAATGGGGATGTTATTCATGGAAAATGAAGTAGAAGGCATAGTGAAATATGATCATGTCCCTGGCTGCAAAGATGGCTGTTAATACTGCATTCGCAGGCCTTGTGTGAGAGTGAGCTCATACAAGTCTCAGAGACTCAAGCAGGTAACAGTTTTGGTGTATTTACATGCCTGTTTCTCTTGTCAGCACAGTCCGGAATTTTGCTGTCCTAGGTAATGGAAGTCTGATTTATGGTGACCTCGGAACTCCCATACGTTCTCTGCTCCTTCCCTCCTCCTGAGCCTCCAGTTGCAGCCTATCTCTGCTCCCATTTCCCAGAATGCCATGAGGTTATAATTACATGGCATGGAATATTGTCTTTCTTTAGCCACATGTACTTTCGTTTTCCAAGTAACTTCATGATAGAACATCACATTTCATTGCCTTGCTGAACAATGCTTCACTACAAGCACGGACCAGAACAGTAGTAGTTTTTAGAAGAAAATTGATCATAATAACTTTAAACTTCCTTTAATAATCTTTATAAATAAAGTATAAACCAGAAAGATTATCAGCTTTATAATAATTTATATGTAAGAAATGTGCAACATAATTTTTCTTGGTGTCATAAATTAATATTTGCTTAACATTTCTGTTTGAGAAAATACATAGTGCAGTAATCCTTTTTCAATTAAATATTTCAAAACTATATGAGTCATCTAGATAATAGCTACTAAAATAACATAATTTGTAGTATCTAAATGTTAGACCCCATTTTTACAGTATAAATAGAGATGAAGCAATTATTTCACAGTTTAAAATCAAGGTTTATATTTGAGTTCAAGAAGTAACAATAAAAGTAAATGTTATGCATGCTGAACAAAGCTCCTAATTATTTTTAAATGCTATGCAGTTTAGGGCATAAAAGTGTTTGTCAATAGATGTTATAAAAGTTCACTGGTTCCAATCTGGTTCTACTGCCCTCCTTCTACAGAAAGACAAATCTAATTTATTTTGACATGTTGGAATTCAATATATTTGCAAATGAGTACCAATTAAGGGACCATTTTTATATCTGCTATGCGAAAGTTTAATGAAAATGAGAAGAAATAAACACCCTCTGCAACTCCTATCATTTGTAACCTTGTGGTAATTGTTTCAGAGTGACCTAATTCCACATATTTAACTAAGAAAAATAGTGCCAAGACAGGACTCTTCAGAGACACCAGCTCTCTCGGATTTTGGGCATGAATTATAAATAAGAAAATTAGTCAAGGGCCAAGTGGGCGGAAGCTATTAGGGGTTCAGCTCTGCTCAGACTCACAAGGCACCTTCAGCATGAAGATGTGAGAGTAGAAATCCAAAGGATTCCTCAAATTATTGTCAATATAAAAATGTTAACACATAGCATCCATATGAGCATAGGGCATGCATGTTGTAGGCTTGGGGCAACACTGCATGACTTGGAGTTTAACACTGAAGAAGTACTGAGGCTTCTACTCTGCCCCATGGTAGCGTGGGAAATCATCTGATACATATTTATCAAGAACAGAAGAGAAGAACATGGGAGAGATGCCCAGGCATTTCCCAATAACTCATGCTACATTCTGAACACCTGCGGGCTGTATAAACTGAGATAATTTTAAAGTTTCCCCATTTGACTAAACTTAAGGAAACGTTCTTCCAGGTTCTTTGTTCTTAGCTTCCTTGTTCTTAGAGCTTTACACTAGAAAACTTGACATTGTAAATCGTCTCTGTACGATTTTTAAGACAAACCCTTCTTGCCAGCTTTACAGTTCAGCGCAATGGCATTGCCACTGGCCAGGGAGGCGTGCTCTGACAGTAGGACAAACACCTATCTAACCTGTCACTGGCCCCCATACCTGGTTATTCTGTTTTATGGGTTCCCTGCTTCCCATTGTAAATTTATATCTCTTAATGAACATGGGAGGCCCTCTCGAGCACAACTTTAAAATCCCTTTCCCGTGCAATGTGGATCTCTGGCTGAGCTCTGGCCCTCCCCATCATTACAGTAGCTTGTTATCTTTCATGCAATCAACATGTTAAATTGGGTTTAGTTGTGTGCTTCTCTTTTCTTCATAGCATCACATGTGAACACAGCTCCGGCCAACACAAGTTCTATCCAAGCAACCCACAGATCATAAGAAACAGCCTGTGGCTATTAGGAACAACTGCACTTATTTATTCAGTGATGTATAACTTAGGCATACAGGAAAAGTCTGTAACGAGCAAGACTCCATTCATACATAGCAGAAAACAGGACATCAAAGTCACAGGGCACATACTACAAATCAACATGAGTTGGGAGGGATTCTAGTGATCATATGATTCAGCTTATCGGTGACAACCCTTTTTTACCTACCGCTGTAGCTTAATACAATGTGTGTCTTTACACTGGAAAGTACTGTGTGTCAGGCACAGTAAAGATAGAGCAAGCGGCAAGTTTTACCCCTTACGTAAGCTTACAACCTCAGAACTCTGCCTCAGAATTGTACCTTCATTATGTTACAGAATAGTCCTGGCTTTTCCCTGTTGGCGACTGCCTGATATGTCTTTTCTTATCATGTGGTTTTTCTGCATCTGCTTTTGTTTTCTATGCATTGGTTAATGGAACATAGCCGTGTTTTAAAATTTTACAAGAAAAAAATTAATTACCCCTTAGACGATGAATTAAATGGCACAGATCATGGAAGACTGAAGATGGATGAGTTCACCATCATAAACTGCAAACAACACCGTGTCGTTCATGATTGTGAAGTCAAACTCAGTGGGAAGATTTGACTTCTTAATAATCAGTATGACTTTTTCTGGTTAACACCTTTCAAACTTTGAAATTTCTCTTGTAATAAATAATAAAAATAAGGCTCTTCAGACTTTTCCTAAGTCCCCCTTCTAGTTTGGCTTAGCTTGCATCTCTAGGCTCATCAAGTGAGAGCCATACCTCCAGGGCCCTTAGACAGGACACTCCACTGATTAACTCAAGAAGAAAAAGGCACCGTCCACAGAGTTCATGTGAGTAATGAACTCTGAATGAGGGAAGCAACAAGAGCCTGTGAACCATCTACAACTCAGAAGACGTGAAGGAGTTCAGTTCCACGTGGCAGGGAAAGTGTTTGGACTCACTCTAAATGTCCCAAGCTTTTTCTCAACTATAAAGAGAAACCCTCCTATGCTTGAGGAGTGACTTAAATGGTAGCAGTTTGTTTGTCCTCAGGAGACGTGGGTTTTCATGTTGGACAGCAGACGTACACAAAAGTAGAACAGCTTTAGCCATCGAGTAGCACTCTCTATATTTGAAGGTCCCCACGGATCTTCATGTCTGTGCTGTAGTCCCTTCAATCAGTGTTTTCTCCCTACACACATGTTCTTGATGAAAAAAGGTCTTTAAATTTGTAGGTCAAGATTTCTATGAATGGTAGCAATGTCCCTCCATAGAACAGAACTGCAATTCTTCGACTAAAAAAATCTCACTGGACAGCAGTGAAAACATTGCTTCTACTTTTTACAATTTAGTATATTAGCTACCTCTAATTATAAATTATAATTTTCCTCATTTTTACACATTAGAAGGGAGACTGTTAATTCTTTATCCAGTTTCTAGCAATTTCAATGCCCTATATAAAGCTGTTAAGATTGAGTTTAACTATGAATTATGTGTAAGTTTTACTGTCATTAGGGATGAAATTAATTCACATTTATCAGCAACATACCAGTTATTAATTCTAATGTGGGAATTGTGAAGGTTATATTCTAGTAAAGAGTAATTAAAGTTTGGAAATCATCAGGATAGTCTTATACATAATTATCTTTTATCAGGGTTTGATACATTGAGATTGAATAATATTTCTCTAGGATTAAAAAAATACTTAAGAAATTAACAAAAATGCATCGGATTTTTTGGTCTTTTTCTTTTTAGCATATAGTTATAAACTTATTTATTTTCATGGAAACTATACTTTCAAATGCACAGTTTTAATTGTCTATAATTATAACCTTAAATTTGAAATATTTAACAATGAAATGGAAACATCTCTATCATAAATAAATACCAAAGCGCTCTCCCCTCTCTCTCTATCTATATCTCTATATAAATATTTGTATTGTAATTTTTGGAAACTTTTAAAATAATTGCCTTTGACTAATTTTTTGATAAATGGAGAAGACACTGCATTTCTATACAAAATCAATATCCACATTTAGACTGCATGGTCTATCTGAGACATGTTGATCTTTCTGTGATATTTACTCTCAAACCGAAGGCAAGTGGATCCCAGTGTATGCATGACTCTGACTCAGTCTGCCATCCTCAGATGAAGAGCAAATGTCATTCTTCAGGGTCTAACACACTTGCCCTCCAGGAGTCAATCCATTCTGGGGTGATCATCCAGCCTTAACTACTACTTGGACTTTAGTATTCTTGCATAGGGCAATGGAGAGACGTGGTAGATGACTTTCCATGACACTGCAATAGCTTTCTAAATAATGAAAGACAGGAGGAACCTTCTCATCAAACATGGACAGGTTGTGGTTTAGGTTCCATCTTTGAGGCCACAGCCACAGGAGGCACATCTGAACCACACTTTTAAGAATCACAGGTGGAATCTTAGGGGGTATTTGTGTGAAGGATGTTGTGTCCCCCATCAAACTGCAGTTACTGGTGAGGAGAGCACAGACATAGAGGTGCAGTTTTGTGCTATGACCTACAGATGACCTGGTTGCCATGGAGATGCACACTTAAGTGAGATTGTGCTTGTTTCAATGCAACAATCGAATCTAGGATGTTGGGATGTTTTGGCCTAATACATTACCAATCTCTTCTTAACTTGGGTTTATAATATATATTTCTCTTAAAGTCCTCCAGCCTGACCGCTACTCCCAATCCTCTTACGTGGGAGTTTCCTCTGAAGAGAGCATTGCTTTTTAAGTCTCACCTTGGTAATTTATTGTTGCCAGACTCTACTATTTTGATAGTTATAAGATAATTTCAAAATATTTATTATTATTTGGGAGTTTTAATGAAAACTGAGAGAAATGTAATGGATTATGAATATAGAATTTAAACACATATATTAAAGTAGGCCTTTTCTATATGCTTGTATACTAAAAGAAAATGAGTAAGTTGGATAAATATAATATATGTTAAATTATGTACAAGTGTCACATTAATAACAACATCAATTGCATGGATTTTTCATTCCTAAACATCCCAAACCATGTCAGGGTATCTACAGCTACATATGAGGACAATGGCCGGGAGGCTGTTATGTCCCTTTTTCTCCTATAAGTCTTCCCTCAGTTTTAGTCATACCACTCGGAAGAGGAAGCAAATTATGAAATGGATGAAGGCTCCAAGAAGAATGAATCAGAAATAATTTCAGAAAACGTTTCTAATTACTGGAGGATTGATGAACGAATGCCTCCCTAACCTTCGTGTTGCTTCCAAGACTGAAAGGGGCAGGTGGAAGACTGAGAGAGCTCAGGCCAGGGAATGCCTCAAAGGGACAAACAAGGCCTTATCAGCCCGGGGACTCGAGTTTGGTCCTGAAAACTCACAAAGCAATGGCAGGAGAGAGCTGACTTCACAAATTTGTCCACATGTACACACAGTGACACACGCACACTCTCCACCATAAATATAGATACAGAATAAGCAAAAAAAAAATGAAATTAAACAGCACATTTAACCTCATTGTGAGGATTTCAGTTAAACCAAATAATAAATTGTCAGGTCTGCCAGGTGGTCTGTATGGTCTGAGCCAATCATGACATGAGAAGTTTAAGAACAGATTATTAGAAGATGATTCTAGGTTTTTTTTTATTTTGGGGGGGGAGGGTTCTTTAATCCAAATTGTGGGAAATGATTTAAAGAAAGATGTGAGGCTACATATCATAAACACACAGACACACACCACACAGAACACACACCCCAATGACTTATATCTCCCAGGGTAGGTACTATTACTTGATCTTCATTTACTGCAAAGGGAAGAATAAGATGTAATTAAAGCAAAAGAAGGGGCATCTGGATAGATGTCGAGGGTAGGGCATGTTTCAGCAATAAAGAGCCTCTAGCTCTTTAAGAGTTTTGTTTCAGGTAAAGGTAGGAGAGGGTGAATGAGGATGGGGTTCCTAACGGAGCCTCAATATAGTCATGTGGACATGTTACAGCATTGCATATTGATCCTTGTTTCCAGCTTGGTTAGACTGAGATCCCCTGGGAGAGGAGACGAACACACGTCTGAACACACATCTGAGGGTAATTCTAGAGAGGACGACTCCTCAGTGGAGAAAGGCCTGTCTTGAAAGTGGTTGATGCTATTCCATAGACTGGGGACCTAAATGGGGTTAAAGGGTAAGGACAGGGTCCCTGTACCAGCCTTCTCAAATGTCCACTTCTAGATGGCCACAGAGATTCATTCATTTCGGACTGCCATGAGAGACAAGCATGTGGCTTTTAAATGCTCCATCATCAATGTTTCTGAGTTTCCCCTTTGAGAGACTGAGTGATTTAAGTGGTGGTTCCAATACATGAAATGGTAGGGTGAGGAGGAGATGGTGTCATGATTGTCAAGAATTCAGTTTAAATTCCTGAGCTACAAGATTAGTTCATCTTTAAATGTGTCCATTTTTTTATGGTAAGAGCCTAGGAAGCAGAAGCTATATTTTATTGTTATTATATTAGCATGGATATTGTTTCCTCATTGAGAGAACACACACTGGAATCAGAACAATATCTTGAATCCTTTTTCCCTGCTCCAGAGTCCTAGAAAGTCAGTGCTAAAAAACCTGGGTATTTCCCTTGTGAAATGGGATGAAAAAAGTTCCTCTGCCATAACTGATGTAGAGGTTTGATAAATGTGTCCATTTTTAAATTGATTTTTACTGAGCTCTACGTTTTTCTCTGCTCCGCTCCCTGCCTTTCCCCTCCCCTTTAACCCTCTCCTGAGGTCCCCCTGCTCCCAACTTACTCAGATCTTGTCTTTTTCTACTACCCATGTAGATTAGATCCACATAAGTCTCTCTTAGGGTCCTCATTGTTGTCTAGGTTCTCTGGGATTGTGATTTGTGGGCTCGTTTTCTTTTTGGAAATAAATTTTCCACTAGGAACCTAGACATCAACACTTGAATGGAGACAGTTCTGAGACCTAAAAACACAAGTATTCCAGCTCCAAATATGACTTTTCTTAAAAATACTGTCCACATGTCGACTGTGAGTCCACATCACAGGGTCAGAATGGACACATTACTGTTTTGTATCTTTGCAAAATTTGATCCTAGAAGGATTTGTGTTTTCTTCTACCAGGAGTGACACCAACACAAAGCATCTTCTATACAGTCATAGATGGATGCCTCATTGCCCTCTGTGAGTGATATACAAACTGCCAAGGCAGCGAATGGATTTAAAAGTAAGAGAGCAAAGGCAGCAGGTGCCTTATACCTCATGGTTCTGTATTAGAAAGCAGTGGGGATGCCTTTTCCAATAGTCTGCAGTAGCATAAGAACAATGCCACAGCCAGCGTCTGAAAATATAATGACACGGATAATCCTTATAGACGATGCTTTCAAAAGGAACAAGAAACCTGAGAAAATGCTGCAGCATGAATGAGAATGACTTTCAGTATGATTAATAAATTGTGTGATAAGTTCTTTCAAATCAATATAAGGTTAAAGTATATCATTTGAAATGGCAGTACCTAGTATGAGACAGGATTATAAATTTCTTGTCTTGTGTTTCTACCTTTGTCAACAGTTGGCTGACAGGGTTGTGCTGGCTGGACTCTGTATTTCGGGTATTCCTGGGGGCAACGTTTCAATCAGGCCAAAACATGGTAAAGACTATTCAGTACCACATTTTATTTCTAAAAGTATAAGCCCTGTTGTGTGACTCCCAATAGCAAGTGGACTTGGGAAACAGTTTGGCTGTATGCTCATGAGAAAGTAGAAAGGACTTAGGGAGACCAGAAACACTGTCATGAGTGTCCCCCAAATCAGCAAAGCTGGAGAGATTGCTGGGGAGCTGCTTACTGCTTTAGGGTTTTTCCTACATCATTGTATAAACATTTAAATTCAGTTATTGGCATCAACCACCATATCTGCTATCATTGGTTTTTTTTCTTTCCAATGTTCCTGGGTATCTGGCAGAAAGTAAGGTCTTCTTTTTCAGTACCAAATTCCATTGAATCCATTTCAACAGTAACACTGACTCTCATGTAGGAGTCTATCCATAGACAATAAGTTACAAGATTGCTAAATCCCCCCTTTTTTGATTCAAAAGACCATAGGAATGAGACAATCAGAGAGGCACTGTAGCAGTTAGCAAGTTCTTCAAGGTCAGAGCCCTCCTAAAGACCTTGTGATGACTTTTGTTTGGAGCACCAGATAATTGGCAATTTTTTGTTCTCTAAGTTAATAATTTTATTAATAGAATTCATTTGTAGTTGGTATTTATATTCAGGCACAGTGTGAAATGCTAAATTATTTATTGAGCAAAACATTTGTGTTTTTCAAAGTTAGTACTGAACAAGAACACATAGAAAAGAAAGCCAAATGAGTAATGTCCAGATTCTCAGCATGACCTTGGCCTCAAAGACTCAAGGTTTTACCCAAAGGAGACAAAGATCAGTGTGACTGTCTGAGACTCTGAAGCACACCTGTTACTGATGGGGAACAAGCCAAGTCCCAAGCGGGGGCCTAGAGAAAGGACAGGCTTTCCAGAGCTCACCAAGGAGAGATACTGCTTACTCCATGCCCAGCTGTGCTGTTTATTCATTTTCCTCCTAGAGTTTCCAAGGAAGGACTAGAATTAAGGTAAACAGTCAGGAGAAGTAGAAATTTCATTTACGATTGCTGTGATGTGTAGCACGAATAATAAAAACCTAGAGACAGAAATTGAGTTCAACCTGAAGACCAGAAAAGCAAAGCAGCCAAGCCACTAGAGAAGTCTTACATCTACCAAGGCTAGGTGACCACAGACCAAGAGGACTAAGCAGTATACGAAGACTAGGCAGACCGAGCCTCCCTCTCCTCCCATTCTATAGTCTCTCTAGTGCTGGGATTAGAGGTGTGTGACTCCCTAGTACTGGGATTAAAGTTATATGCCATCACCACCTGCATCTGATTCTGCATTGATCTTGTGTAGCCCAGGGTGGCCTTGAATGCACAGAGATTCATCTGCCTCTGTTCTCACAAATCCTAAGATTACAGGTGTGTGTCACTACTGTCTGACCTCTAATGGCTAATTTTGCCCATATGATACTCAGAAAAGATTTATGTATTAAAACATAAATAAAATATCACTATAGTGTTGAAACATCATGACCATAAATGACCCCAAGAGGGAAGGGTTTATTGAAGCTTACAGTTCCCAACATAGACCATCACAGAGGGAAATCAGAGCAGGAATTCAAGAGGGGCAGTAACCTAGAGGCAAAGCTGATGCAGGGGCCATGCAGGAGTGCTGCTTACTGGTTTACTCCCTCATACCTTGCTCAGTCTTCTTTCTTGTAGCTCTTAGGACCACAAGCCCAGGGATAGCACCACCTTCAAAGGACTAGGCCCTCCTACATCAATCACTAATTAAGAAAATGTCCTACGGGCTTCCTTACAGCACGGAGAACATTTACTCACTTGAGTTTTCTTCTTCCCATATGGCTATAACCAGTATCAAGTTGACATAAAAGTATCAAAAACTGCCTTGTGAATCTGTCACCTTGGTGCTCGAAACATTCAATGAAATTTATCAGGGAAATCTTTCCAATGGCAGAAAACTGAGGCCATTGCAAACCAGAGAAAAAGAATTCCAGAACCACCAAGCAAGAGGGACAGCAATGATGGGCAGGGGAATGGCCTCACAGCCACATTCACTACGGGTTTTATTTGTTTCACCTTTAGTTTAGAACTTAGTATAGTTTGTGTGCTTGCTTTAGAGGACTGTCCAGGAGTTACGTCATGGAAGTTCATTCTGAGCTCCAGTATTGTAAAGATAAAATTTTCTTGTGGTGGCAGATGTTCCCAAGATATGTCCTCATTTATTCCACTCGCCAGTATCTTGGCTCCTGCTGTAACTTCAAACTCTTAAGAACTTATTTGAAATTATAATGCGTTAAGGTCCAAATTTAAAAGCAGGATGAACTCCATGGTCATCAGAAATCTCTTTCGCTCTTGAGCCTCAAATAGTAGCTTCTTCCAATTCCAATTTGTCTCAGAAGAAACTAAATGAATTAAATTCTTTGGAACCCAGATGGAGACTCCATCATCCCTGTTACACTGATGTTGACACTGCCTGACAGATGTGGGCCATTTATCAGTATTGTTATGGATAACCCTATGCCAAACCTTCAACTCAGCTCAGTAGAAGGTGGGTGTTCAGGCATGATTGCATATCTATATACTTCTTTCCCCAGCACAGTGGTGCTACTGTCTCCGGTGGATTACGTTTTCATGGTGTACTGTGTTACCAACAGGTACATTGTTTTTACTCCAGGGCTGTGAGCCTCTTGCAGTAATTACTTTATTGGGAAT
The DNA here is from genome assembly GCF_000317375.1 of Microtus ochrogaster. Taxonomy (NCBI): domain Eukaryota; kingdom Metazoa; phylum Chordata; class Mammalia; order Rodentia; family Cricetidae; genus Microtus; species Microtus ochrogaster. The sequence continues at coordinate 44,851,559 of NC_022028.1, read as the reverse complement.
ATTTTTAAATTAAAATTTCTGTATTGTATATTGATTCATGATTGCATATTTGTGCTGAGGATATTTACCACCCTTCAGCTGTCTTGGAGGGAATGTAGAGATTATTCACCAAAATAAGGGCAGATGTCCCCATCTATGACTCAGCATCACTATCAGGATAAACGGGGGATGATGGAGTCTACTTTGGGTTCCAGGGCACTGAGCAATCCAGTCTTTCTTGAGCCAAACTAGAAATGAGAAGATGATATTGATTAAGGCTCAAGAAGAGTCAAGATTTCGGATGGCAACAGAATTAAAAACCATATGTATACACACACACATGCATGTCACATGATGTATGTGCACATACATGTTTGTGAGCACATGATGAGAGTTTGCAAAGAGCTGACTGTCTTTGCCGTGTGCAGATATAACGAGAAGGCATCTCTAGGAAAGACTGGGTAGGAATCTATCCCGATGATGCTAGTGCCCCCATTTTCTAACATTCACCAACTTTCCCTAGACTGTCTCACTTCATTGGTTAGTCTGAATTATTTTCTTGTCACTTGATGACTTGAAAATGCCCTTGCTATAATACATAACATAGTATGAAGATTCACATCACATTACTTAGAAAGTGTTGCTGTATATCATACATCAGAGGTGGAGGTCACATTGAACTGGCGACAATGAGAACTAAAAATCTGTTTATCACCACTGGGTTCCTTAATGACTTAGAACTATATGATTATATTTCAAAATTCTTTTATTATTTAGAAAGCATCAGTTATTCACTGAAGCATCTCTAAAGTGCTTCATACTAAAATGGTTGCTAGTGGTATGTCTTCAAAGATTACATTCTAATGTTAATATCAAGCTGGAGTTGAAAGTCAACATCATTGGTTAAACTCAGATCAATTTCGAGAGTACCTTTAAAGCATACTAAAAGCTCAGTGTTCTGAAACCTGATAGAAATGCATACCTATATTCCTCTTGGGTGAAGCGGGGGATCTCTCCAGGATGTAAGACGAGAATTCTCACTGTGGCACTGCTGGACATCACAGGCTCGCCATCATCAAAAGCCACAACCACCAGCTAAAAAAGGTGACAGGATCCACATAGATTATAAATAGGAGAAAATGTCAACACAGACAGCATCAAAGATTTTGTTTCTGGTTCCAGCTGTGGGAAGAAGTAAACATTTTCCTACTCCCTTCAAGGAAAGAAATACTGTGTTAGAACATGCCACATTCTCCCTTAATCTTCAAAAACATTCAGCCATGTAATGTCATTGCTAGAAGAAAAAAATCAATTAATTCTATTTAGAAAATAAATGAGCTTCTTGCAGAGTATATGGATGGTGCTCTATTTATGTAATTCTAAACGGATATCTATAGTAAATGCTGCCGATAAGGAGAAAAATCTACGTTTATAGCATCAACACACTTACATAAAAGGTGTTAAATCCAATTGTATCAACAGCAAAAAGATAGAGTACTTATAAAAAATTACTTTCTCCTGAATTTAAAGAGCAGGAATGAATTCCTCTAGAGAATAAAATAGATGACGTTTATAGTTAATACTTCATTAAATAATGTCTTTTTTTTTTTTTTTGGTTTTTCGAGACAGGGTTTCTCTGTGGCTTTGGAGCCTGTCCTGGAACTAGCTCTTGTAGACCAGGCTGGTCTCGAACTCACAGAGATCCGCCTGCCTCTGCCTCCCAAGTGCTGGGATTAAAGGCGTGCGCCACCACCGCCCAGCTAAATAATGTCTTAAAACAACTAGTACATTGAAAATCAAGACCATGAAGTACACAGTGGGAATTATTCAAACAAATAAACTGACTTATGAGGAAATATCTATGGATTATTATTGCAGTAGTATTTAATACTTTCTCTTTGCAACCATAATACACAAAGAAGTGCTCTAATATTTACATAAAGGTATGCCAAACATTTTCACAGAGATGTATATTCTTGAGGAAATTATAAGTTATTAATAAAAAGCAACTCAGTTTAGGTTAATGGATTTTTTTCTCAAAAATTCTAGAAGCATTGTCTGTCAAGATAAGATTTCACTTCTGCAGTTATACTTCTAGTCACTTTAATGCTTGCAAGTAGGTGTACAATGACATTCACACAGTTGTTTCAGAACAGTGGAGGCGCTTGCTATAAAAACACAGTAACAACCTAATGATCTACTATTACAGCATTAGAAGCACAAAGAAAAATGTAATGGTTTACTTGCACAGCACAACACCATATAGTCATTAAGATAATAGCTTTACTTTTGTTGATTGGTATGGACAGTATATAGTTGAGTACAGATTGAATATCATGATTATTGTAAAGCATAGACACTCATGATAAGATCAAGTAGTAGCATCTACTTATGCCAAATATACAAAACATAAGTAATTCTTTTATTTTAAAATAAAACTTCCAAATTTCAATGAGAAATGATTTTTGAAAATTAAAGACTTGAAAAATAGAAAGAAAATCATATTGACAACTGTTAAGCCAAACCCTCAGTGCTAAATGTCAAAGAGCTGTCACAAAGAAAATGTCACACTGACCTTAAAAATGGTTGTAGGCTCTTCATTAAGATTGACACGAGTTATTACTCTTCCAGAATCTTCTTCTACATCAAAAATGCTGGCAGGGTATGGAAACTGCACATCATCCACTCGATACCTCACCCGACTTGCAGGCAAACCCTGCAATGAAATAATTGATCTACCTGGATGAAGGCTAAAAAAACACCAGTGGAGATAAACTGACTTTTACAATGAATGGCTTGGTAAAGAAAAAGTGTCTTGGTTCCACACACTGTGTTAAAATGTGACAGGGTATTTCTTTCTGTGAACGACTCAATCCTAATCAATGAAGTGTGTTGCAATTAGGCTTTGGTGAAATGATTCTTATGATTGAAAAGTTAGCATATTACCACAGCCATCTTTCCTTTCATTCCACGTCGTGTCTGCCTCCCGAAATACCCATTCTCTGTGAATATTCTTATTTTCTGCCACAGCTGTTTCATTTTTAATTATGATAATCTAAATTCAGGATGCTGGTTTCTTTTTTGCTTGGGTGCATCTGGACTATAGCTAAATGGTTGCACCATTACAAAGGGTATAGTATCACCGAGAATACTCACCAATCCCTCTATCCACTAATAATCTACAACCTACACTAAACTATGATAATAGTCAAGACTTCTGTGGACAACTCAGACTCTGATTTTCTTCCATCCTCTGCAGCCACTTTTTCTGTACTGGACACTGATCTGACTCTCTGCTTCCACTCTATTAAAAAAAAAACTGTCTTTAAAATATACACACTCTTAGCCAGGGGCAGTGGCTCACACTCACAATCTCAGCAATAGTATGTTCAAAGAAAGAGAACCATTATAATTTAAGAGGCCAACTCTGTGCTGCACCGTGAGTTCCAGGACATTCTGAAATGCAGAGTGAGACCCTGTGCCAAAATTAAAAACAAACCAAACCCAGAGAGGGAGAAGAAAGGAGAGCTCAAAAGTCAGAGAGGATGCATTCTCGTTAAAGCTGTCCATAACCCTCGGTGCCTTCCATCAAACACACAGATCCAGACTCCCCACATGGGGAACCAGATCTTGAAAATGTCTCATTTTTCCTACCTAATTTACAATTACTGTTCATTTTTGCTATTATATATGCTTGGATGCCTCTGTTTCTTCCTTATACTCGAGTTTGAAAGACTTCTACTTTCCGAATTTGTGCTCATGAGTCCCTTATTCCGGTTAAGATGTGGCTCGAAGCTATTTCTATTCTCGAATTCGACCTGCAATTGTATCACACATTTTGTGATGGTGCAAATAGGAAGTATCTCCTACAGCCTCGTGTTTTAGAATCTTCATTCCCAACTTCCGGCATAATTTCAGGAAGCTATGGGAGCTTCAGATGGTGGGTCTATCTGGTAGACAATGGCCTTGGGAATGTATACTTGAAAAACTACTTTCTATCTTGCTATTTTTCTTTTTGTCCACTGTGATATAAGGAGCTTTTTTGGGGGTATGTGCTTGCACTACCATGAAGATTTGGCAACCACATGGGGCCAATGAATTAAGGACTAAATACTTTGAAATCATGAGTCAAAATAAATCTTTCCTTTTTTAAAGTTGTTATGTGAGGTGCTTTGTAAAAGGAGTGCACCAGCCATCAGTGTACAAACAGTGCAGGAGTGGGGTCGTTGCTGGAACTAAGCCCATCCACATGGGTTTGGGCCTTTGGAACTTGTTTATATGAATAATTTGGAAGTGTTTGGAGATTTGGGCTAGAAAAGCCCTAAAATGCTATCAGATGAGCTTAATTGGTAACTGGTTGGATCTAAGAAAACCAGAACGGCAATGCAAATGCGGAGAATATGTGGATACAGAGTCTGAGAGGAGAACAGACATTGTTCTTAGAGAAGGCTATCTGGGTTGCAATTTTCCCATGTCTCAAAATTTTGAATGAGGAAGAACCAAAATATAAAGAATGTATTTCCTTAGCAGATAAAATTTTAAGTTGCTTAGCATCTTCTCTGAGACATGGTTACCACTCATTTCACCATAGTCAGGCCTATGGTGAGAACTAGGAGCAAAGATTGAAGCAGGAAGAACCGCAAAACATGCAGAGTGGCTGAAAATCTGCTCCTTTAAAGTGGTAGGCAAGTAAACCAGAGATTTTTTTTTTTAAATTCAAGTTTGTTTATTTATTTTACATTCTGATCACAATCTCCCCTCTCCCCCCCTCCATTTCCTCATCATACTTCTCCTCCACCCCTCATCAATCCATTCTTCTTCTATTTCTGTTCTGAAAGGGACAAGCCTCCCATGAGTATCAATAAAGCATGGCATGTTTATGAGACAGATAGTTGATTCTGTGGGTTTTCTAGTGAGGTCCTTGAGTGCTCTGGTTTCTACAATCCTTCCTCTCTCCAGCAGGGATTTTTTTAAGTGTGAAGCACCATTAAAAAAGAGATCAAACGCTGGAATAATAGGAAATGTGTTCTGATACCTTTTCAGGGAGGGAAGAGACTCCTCCCCTTGCAGGCTCTGGGGCATAAGACTGCAAACCCACTTTTCTTTGAAACGGAGTGCTGGTGAATGCTATGTTTACAAAGTTCTCTCCATTTCAGACACACTGACACTCAGACACCATTGTAGCCATGCTAAGAGGATGAGCAGTTACAATTGAAGGTGGAACAAGAGCTTTCCATCATCCACTCGGTTCAAGTATTTCTGTTGTATATTGAAAGAATATAACTTTATCATCATCATCATCATCACCACCACCACCACCACCACCACCATCATCATCATCATCATCATCATCATCATCATCATCATCATCATCATCATCATCATCATCAATTATTCCATAGACGCTCACAGCTATTACTTTCCATTGTCTTACACTTTTTAATGCTGCCTTATTTTATTGTTATTATTTTTTGACACAATTATTCTGGATGGCCCAGAACTTACTATGCAGACCTTGATGACTTCAGACTCTCAGAGAGCCTCTTGTCTGTGCCTCTTGGGTGCTGGGATTAAAGGCACATGTCTTCACACCCAGAACACTATAGCAATTTTTTTTTATTGTCACAGCTGACAACTTTTCTTTATTCATCAACAAATACTCTAGGTGCTGAGGCTGAATAGGAATCAGATCTACTGGATTTTTCCCCCCATCACGTTAACATTTTCTCTGTAGGATTTTATGTGGGGGATTTTGACCATGGTACCCAACCTTACCACAGAGAGACACTTCCGAAGCAAAGTGGATGTCTGCTCAGTGCCAGGCCCTTTGTACTTAAGCAGCAACTCACTCCACTGCCTTCCTTCTGAATGCTGCAATTGCTCTTATAGTTTCTGGGGTCTACTGTTTTATACCTTTTTTTTTAATTTACTTATTTATTGAGGATTTCCGCCTCCTCCCCGCCACCGGAAGCAAAATTTTATGATCTGCATTTGAAATTTTCCCTACAGACTCAGGTCTTAAATGTGTTTGTTTCCAACTGTTGGCTGTGTATGGGGAGTCTGTAGAGTCAGGAGTGATAACCTCACTTGTGGAAGAAAGTGACTTGAGAATTTCCTCGAATGTTATACATATCAGTTATCCTTGTTTCATTCTCTACTTTGTCCACCATGATGAGACCAGTTTTCCCCATGTTCCCATCTCCATGAACCGCAGTTCTTCAACTGCACTGCTTGCTACAATGAACTAAAACCCTTCCAAACCCATAAGGTTCATCCCCTTTCCTGAGATGTTTCTGTCATTTATTGTGGTCATAGTAACATCAATGCCATATTATATTATTTGCTATATGTGTAATAATGCAAGAGTATTGTATTCACAAGAGTAGCAACTGTGTCTGAATAGCTCGAAGGATATTCTACGCCTGTACATATTCAAGGAGCATTTGGCTGAATAAATGAATAAGAGAATTGAGGGTTAATGGTGTTGATCATGTCCAGGCATGCTGATAGCTATGTAAAATATTTGCATATTTCAAGATTTCAGAAAAACACAACACCAGTGAATTCTTGTGATAAATTGAGGAGCTATCACCTCCATGTTGATTTTACATGTGACCATATAATCTCTGAGTAGCATAGGGGAAGTCCTGCAGTGCGGTGAAAGAGGCCCACCTATCATAAATCACATCAAGTCTGTGCAGTTTGAACACATTTTTAATATAATGAAAATGCTCCTTGTTTCTTAATGATGCTGACAGCAGTTTCAGCAACCAGTCTGAGAATTTTACTAAATATCAGAATAGGTGTGTTATGTTCGTTCTCATATTTTTATCTAAAATAGATCTAAGAGTTACTATAACCATTCATATTTTACAAATGACAAAACCAAGGTTTTAAAAATGAATCCATTAACTGAGATTTCCTCACCTAAATACCAAAGTTATTAGACACACTTTATATTTAAACATGATCCTTGGACATGAAGCTCACTTAATAATTATGATATATTAAAGGCAATATTCTCATAACATGTGAATAACATGGAAAACATTTCTTAAAACTTGATTGGGGAAGAAATTGATGCTGTAGGAAAACCCAGTTTGTATAGTCCAGTTGGGAAGCATAATTTCCAGGGTGTCATAATGATAAAAAGCAAAGCTATGGCTCAAAAACATTACCAACATCAGTTCCCATTCTGTCTGCAGTTTAGTACAGTAACTGAAATCACTCACAAGCTACAGCTTCCACTGTGCTGAGATGACAGACATGTGTCATCATCCTCATTAAATGCTCTTTCCCTAACGTTTTAAAAAAATTAGAACTAGCTCTGGCTCTAATCTCAATTCATTGACATCACACATTTTGTGTTTATGGTTTTCCCACTCACTAATATCTGTTCATATACTCCCATACATAGCTCCTTACATTCAGTTCTGAAGAAGGCAGGTATAATGAGAGACAGACAGACAGACAGACAGACAGACAGACACATTTCTTTGTGATTATTCTCTGCTTATGATCTTCACTATGTGTTCAGGAGAGAAGATAGATAATACATGGATAAATACCATCTTCTGGAATTTCTTTGGCTTGAGGAATAAGGTTGTAGTGCTGTTACAGAGTCCCCATCTCATTACTTAAATATTATAGGTCTTATTCCTCACTCTCTAAACACATATGCCATACTATATGTAGGGTTAGACTTGAGATATAATTTTACTATTTTAAACATAAAGTGATATATTATACACATAAACACATACATAGCATAATATATATATATTTGTCAATATATATCAGTATAAACTTTAAAAATGTCTATTCAAACAAATCTTTACTATTTTGGGCAATAAATTGAGTATCATATGTGGTTATTTTATTTGTGCATTATTTTCATCTTCTTAGATTATTTTCAGAAAAAATTTGCTCTCAATATAAATTGTTTCATCAGACAATGTATTCAGTGAAAATCTTCCATGCAAATAAAACAAACTAAACCAAGATGTAACACATGAAATTTAATTTTGTATTATAAAATGTAAAAGAGATGGTATTAACTGTGCAATGCCTTTTGTCTGCTAAAATTGACATCTACAAGCCTATATACTGCTACAAGAGCTTTATTATTGTAGATATTCTAACAGTGTAATATGACATGCCTATATAGCCGATAGGCCCAGATCAAAGAATCTTATCATGATGGTTTCTTAGAAACTAAAGCTCAATGTGATTATATCCATAAGGTAGAAATTATTAACAGCAAAGTAAATATAAACATATTAAGAAATTACAAGCATTTTGGTTATTTTTTGTTATCAGTACATTTTTTTACTGATATTTTTTAGAATTCTATTTTTATGGGTCAAATATGATATGTTTTAACTTAATTATGGTGAAAATATAATTAATTAGTACAGTTGACAATTGCAGATCTGTGTGAAAGATATTGCAAACATACAAACATGAGGAATTTTAATGAGACTGTAATGGAACAAAATAATTAGATTCTTACTATCACAGGACATCTCATTTAGTTAATATATAATTAACATGAAATTACTCAGACTCACATAACTTCCTTTATAATAATGTGATCATATTATATCAGGAAGTACTAAACACATTATCATTAAATTCAAATACTAAATAATCTGTTTTCAGATACATGAAGAGTTTTTCTCCATGACATGGTTTAAAAAAAAACCCTTTCTGACACTATCTTTGAAATCAGCTTTGGTTTACTGGGTAACTGTGTAATTTACAAATAATCTTCCAAGTATGAATTAGCACAAGGAATTATTAAAAAAGTAGTTAGTATTTTTCCACCATTCAGGCTAATTTTGTCAATTATTTTCATAATTCTAATGAAATGCTATATTATCCTTGAAAATGATAAAGAGAAAGTATAGGTCATACTCAATTTATCCCAAAGATCATTTTTCTTCTTCCGGTCTGTATGTAACAGCACTCTGATAGGAGGGTCCTTCATATCACACAACACGTAATTAGTACGTGTGCAGTTGTAGTATGTCCATAGCTAGTAAATTCCTAAGCAACTTTTCTTTGAGATTATTTATCACTTAAGTTCTTAGGGAATATGCTATTAGAGGGAAACATAACCCTTCAAAATATCTATATAATGTCCCTGATTTAGACACCTATTGCTAGGCTGAGATAGCAAACTCCCTACTTCCCTTACAAAACGGATCTCATAAACCAGAGGTTGAACCTGGACTAGAGAGATTCTGCCCCTGCTCCCCTAAAATCTTCCTGCTTTTTAATGATAAAACAGGAATTTCAGGAATTGGAGAGATGCCTCAATGGGTAAGAACACTTGCTGCTCTTCTTGGGACCTAACTTTTATTCCTAGCACCCAAGTCTGGTGGCTCACAACTGCCTATAGTTCTAGTTTTAAGGGTTTATAACATCCTCTTATGGTCTTCATGGGCACACATATGCATGCTATATGCTGATATACATACATAAAAATAAAAACTAAAAATAAATAAAACAAAGAATTTCTCTTATTGCCTCCTTCATGAGGTTAGAAATAGGCCTCTCGGGGCTATTTTCAGCCTATTTTCCCTAGAACATTACTTACTGTATTCAAATCACAGCTAACAGCTGAGGTGTGCACTGGTGGATAAGCCTGTAAAGATGTGTTCTATGTGTGCAATGACAGAGAGTATACATATAGTGTAAAGGTTACTGTATATACACAGTCTTAACAGGAAAGGCAATCCTGCCATTTGCACCAATTGGAACCCAGCTTAAGGTTGCAATGCAGCTCCAGTTACATTCATAAAGAAAAATGCTACTTAATTCTTCCAATATGAGGAATGTACAAAATGGAAAATGTTATCTAATTTTGCTTGCATTAGGAATCTCAGATACTCAAAGAAACTAGAGAGGAGACTGAGGGTTGATGGGGACAGAGGGGCAGGTAAATGGGGAGCTGATGTGCACAAGGTCCAACATCCAGTTGCGTGTTTTTGTTCTCTTTTCTATATCTAAGACCTGAAGGATGGAGTGGTTAAGTGACCCTATGAGTAACCGTTGGGTGGCTGTGTAGGGTTGCTGCAGGTTAATGAAAAAACCATTTTCTTGAAGGCCTTGGAAACTTTTTGAGTTAATGAACATTTAAGCTCCTTGTGGATAGGGAGTCATAAATATCAGACAATATTAACATGGGAATCAATATCTAATTACAATACTAGTAATAGATTATTTCTAGGAGACAAGCCAAAACAAAATACAAAAATAATAAAATTATCTTGGCTTTATATAATTTCAGGTAACACACGATAGTAGGGATCAAACATGTATAGTGTTAAGGAGAAAACATTACAAGAGTCTAATAGGTTGTCAAATTGTGTTTTATATGTACCAACAAAATAAAACCCAGATGTAGAAGAACTTAGTGTTTATCCTCAACTTAGCAAAGAGGCGACAAAATATAATGTGTGAAAGAAAGGGGCTCGCTCACACGTAGCATAATCTGGAGCTAAGGATAGAATCACCTCAGAACACCTAGATTAAGATGCCATGAATTATCCTATAGAGTTCTTCTGTAAGAAGTTTAGCAAAATAAATTGAGAACTGTGGCATATTTAGAGGTAAATTTAACAAGAGTCATTTAAGATCTATATTTGAATCTAAGGATCATTCCTGAAAAAAAAACCCTCTAAATAAATGGACAACAATATCCAAAACAAATAGATGAAGACAAAGGAAAAACTGACCCAGAAATGAGAGTTGGACTCTCAAATAATTTGATACATAAGGAAAGTAGCAGAAGCACCGTGGGGACTCAAGGAAGCTTATTACCCAGGCTGCTAGTGAGCTGTCAATCCACAGAGCTGTGGCTCTTATGTAGGTTGCATTCTGTCAGTAAAATCCTTCATTTTCTGTCCTTCTTCATCATTGAATAGCTTTCATCTGCTCTGAAACACAGGTAAATTCCTCCTCAATCTTTTCAGTCTTTTCCACAGACACTTCTGCCCTTATGCCCTATGGTGTCTCAGTTTGGAGAATGAATTCGCTCTCAGCTTATAATTCTGCTCAAGATGTTCCCAGGTCTGTGTTTATTATCTTCGGTTTCTTCTGGAGTTTCTGCCCGATTCAGCCACCCCTGATCCCGAAAGGCTGAGTCATCACACATCAGATAGACGTTTTATATTTAAATATGTAAAGAACTAAGAAAACAGAACATCAAGAAAACAAATAACCCAATTAAAAATGGGATACATATCTAAACAGATAATTCACAAAAGATGAAACACAAATATCTGGAAAACACTTTAGAAATGTTCAGCATCTTTAGCCATCAGGGAAATGCAAATAAAACTTCTTTGAGATTTCTTTTTACATCAGTCATAATGGCCAAGGTAAATGAACAGCAACAACAGCCAATGACAGCGCACACTGGAAAGGATGTAGGGAAAAGGAAAGACTCATCCATGGCTGGTGGGAGTGCAAACTGGTACAGCCATATCCAAGAAACTATCTACAATTGACAATCACTCAAAAATGAAAAAAGAAAGAAAGGATGGAAGAAAAAAAGAAAGAAAGAAAGAAAGAAAGGAAGGAAGGAAGGAAGAAAGAAAGAAAGAAAGATAGAAAGAAAGGAAGAAAGAAAGAGGTTTTCCAGTAGAGTCTCACTGGGAACATAGACACCACACTGACAGTCAAGCCCCATGCACAGCAGTAGATGGTCAACACAAAATGAACTCAACACTATTTTTGGAGACTTTTGTCTCATTGCTTTGTTTTGGCAATGGCAATTTTTATCTTACTGGTCTTTTGTTTGTATATTATGGTTTACAATTTGTGTTTTAATTTATTTGTGTGTGTATTTCTTTTGTGCTTTTTCCTTATTTATTTTGTTCATTTTGTTTTATTTGCCTGTTTATTTTTTCTTAAAGAAAGAGAAAAATAAGAAACAGAGTTGTCCAGGTGGGGGGACAGGGGCATTTGGGAGTTAATGAACGAGGATAACTGTGACCTGAATGTATTGTGTGAAAGAAAATGAATTTTCAATAAAATTTAACCCCCTTAACCTTAATAGCTTGACACTTTCTTTTCTTTATTTTTTCCTTTCTTCTTTTCTTCCTTCCTTTCTTTTTCTTTTCCTTCCTTCTTCCTTCTTTTCTTACTTTTTTATTTTTTCTTTTGTTTTTTCAAGACAAAGTCTCTCTGTGTAGCTTTAGTGCTTGTCTTGGAACTTGCTCTGTATGCCAGGCTGGCCTTGAGTTCACAGAGATCCACCTGCCTCTGCCTCCCAAGTGCTGGGATTAAAGGCCTGTGCCACTACTGCCCAGCTTAGTTTGACAGTTTCTAAATGGGATCAGTGATATTTTAATCTGAAAATACTTTTGATCACAAGTAAGAGTAACCATATCATTGTTCTTAGCAACCTTCAGTTCATGATACATTACCTGTGCTATATCACTATAATGCTACATAATATGTAAGTCCAGAGTGGCCATAACTGGTATATACTTAAAATGCATGAATAACCCTTTTCCAAACATTAAACATATTCACACTTCCTCATAAAACCTTTCCTTACATTCTCATTTTTACTTCTAAATCTAACCACACCCAACTGTCACTTAAAAATCCCATCTCAACTATTTCATGGTGTTTATTTTTTGATCTAATTAAGTTTCTGAAATCAAAGGGATGTGGACTGGGCCATGTTGCCTCAGTGTTTACAAGCCATTCCTGGTGCAAGTAGATCATGATTGTATCCTGGTTCAGCTTTACTGGGAAGGAAAGATCCTGCAAGCTGTGCCTACCCCCCATGCTTTAGACTGTGTAGTCAGTCAGTTTCTGCTGCATAGCTGACAACAACTTGAATCAGCACAGTGTTACAACACAGGCTGGAAAATAAAGAGCGATGAAAAAATAGATCAGGAAAGATACGAAAGGAAAAGAAGAGGTGAGCACACCAAAGCAGAGGTAAAAACACAGTTTTATAACATTTCTGGCTCGGGGCAGCTTTCAGCGTTGCACACAGAGCAAGCAAATAGGAAGCTATGGATCAAAACGGGATTACTTCTCATATGAGCTCATCAGTTATAAAACGCTGTAGAACAACGGATAAGCTTTCCAGCTGGTGTTCCTGACATCACACCATTTTAAAAAAAAACAAGGTGCTCATTGCAGAAATAAAATTAATGGCTATCTGAGTATGTGGTTCCATGAGCTAATTGAGGATGCTGGGTCGAATGTCACAAATGGCGTCCCAATAATAATCTGCCTTTACGAAAAAAAAAATTAATGGCTATCTTTCCCTCTCTGTAGAGATCAGCTGAAGTACCCTGGATGGTGAGCATATCCGTTAAAGACAACTAAACAAACACATAGCTCTTTAGTGGCTTGTCTGAATCCAGAATGGCTAAGTCTCATGTTTCTATAGAAGAATATGAAATACATCACACTGGTGATTACTGTCTCATTATTTCTTCTGAAGAAATCTTGTAAGATTACTTACTGTTTAGGAATAGATTTTAAGCCAATTGTCACTGATAATTAACAACATTTTTTTATGGGGATTTTATTTCCAATTCTCAAAGACTATGTATATTTAAAAATAAAGAAGTGTATGAGTTGCAAACATTAAACATGTTCTCATTAATGCCTTGCTTAGCTGAACAGGAATCTCAAATCTAAAGTACATGAAAGGCGAGATTACACTGAGGGGTTGAGCTTCCATGAGCTCCTATGCTTCCCTTCTTAGAAACGGGTAAACAGCCAACAGCACATGCATCCCAGTTGGTCCATGGCTGTGTGTTGGCAGAGGATACTGTTTTAATACTAACTATATAATAGGTTAATTTATAACCCTGCTTACTAACAGAATTCCAAGTGAGTTTGACCTGAAGCTTCAGAAAGAATCAAGATATGCAAATGGAAATTACACGTCCAGTTTGTTCTGTGAAAGTTTAAAGAAGTCCCCAATGAGCAGAAAGAAAAGGTTAGCAGTTTTTTTTTCCTCTCCCAGCAATCCATCATTCCTCAATTCTGTGTGCTCACACAATGTCAATCCTGCCGTCTCAGTAGAGGAACACAGAAAATCCCAGCAGTGTCAGAGTCCTGGAAGATTGCTCCTCCCTCCAGAGCACTTTAATTTTGCACAACATGCATTTTATAATTTTTCATTTATATTCAGAAACAGTGCTCTCTCTGGCTTTGAGGCAGCACTCAGGCTCTGCATTCGGTACTTCAAACGGTTTGCTGCTACTACATTATAGTTTAAAATGTGCGGCTCTCACTTTCCTCAAATCAAACAGGATGTCTTGAAAAAGGTGTGGCAAGTCTCAAAACATAAAAGTAATTTCTAGAGTAGCAATGATACTTAAAACAGGAGGGTTGGGGAGAAGCTGTGCTAAGAAGAAATATGCATCATTCTTAAATCCCAGCTTTTAAGTGACCTAACAGAGGCTTGGAGACGGCAGATCTTCTGAATATCATATACAGCCAAATTTCTGAGATTCTTGCAAATTTGCCAACACTGAAGAGCACACAAATAAACATTACTTTATCTATTCATTGCATCATACAAATGTTTCATAGCTTACTATTACGTGCTGAACTAAAATGTGGGCATACAAATGGAGTGAATTTCCTACTATTGGAAGATCTGGTTAAGAACGAGGTCACCAAATAAACATTTAGTAGTTTATTAGGCAGTAATAGCCTCTCGTACTGAAACATATAAAGGAGCAGAGACTCTCAAGGATAGGAAATTAAAATTATTATTGATTGGTCAATGTTTATAACACTAAGAGGGAAGAAGGCACCTGGCTAGCACATCTGCAAAATACATGATTTTTGAAACCAACCTCAAAGAAAATATCAATACTTTAAAATTATGCAGACAGTCCCAGTCTTCTAAAAAATTTCTTGGATTTGGGTTACTATTTGCACTTGTGTGGATGCACAGTCATCTTAAATCAAGGAAAAAATCTGTAGAAACAATTAAGAAGCCAAACTCCAAATAATAGCTACCATGAAACATTGCTAATGTTTCAAGAGTGGAAAGTGAATCAGAAGTTTGTACCTAGATGCAGCAGATGAGGCCAACACTCTCAGCCAATGGGATGATATGAATCCATTTTTTACTTGCTAAAAAAGCTATCATCATCATCATCATAATCATCATCATCATCATCATCATCAATTATCAGATATTTCAATAATCACTAAAGACCCGAGGATGCAAACTTCTTCCACAGAAATGTGGACCCGAGGCAGTTTTTAAAAGAATTTTAAGGGTTTAAGTCGGAGACTCTAGGAAAGCTAACAATAGAGTCGACCATTGCCCGAGACATCCTTTCTCACCCTCATGAGAATGATCTGATCGTCAGGTATCAAAGCGTGCTTGCTAAGAGCAAATGCACTAAGACTTTGAGTACCTCATACAGAAGAACAGGACCATTTGGTCACTCATAACTTATACTTTTTATGCTGTTAGTTCTTCATCAATCAACTAGACTGTGTTCTAAGTTCTCTCTGCAGTTCTGCCTCATCTGATGGTGAGTTTCTTGACAGCAGAAACTAGTTAGCGCAGTGGGCAGTTGGCAGCAGGTGCCCACTGTTATTGATGTGCTCCTGGATGACAGTGGACAGTGTGCCAGGGGTGCTTGTTGCTATTGGTGCATTCACAAATATGAATTTTTGCTTATTTTTACAAGTGTGACAAGCCAGTTTCAAAAACATTTTAATGCCCCAGAGCAGGTGCTCCTGAGCTAAAGATCATTGCTTCCAAAATCAGCATATCCTTTTTGTTCGGATGTTATAGTCACGGCAAACGTCATACAGCTTGCTGCTGCCAGAACTGACAAACTTTATGGCTGCTATTGACTTTTCATTAAATAAAAACTCCTCCGGAAATACTATGGCTATTAGCCCTAAAAGTATTTTTTAACTTGCTTACATGATTCAAGACTTTAATTTTTCTGACTTCTCAGTTATGGCTTAGTATGTTTATTTGTGTTTCCTAGAATCCATTAGTAGCACGAGTTCACTCAGAGGAAAAATATAAATCTTTAACATTCTGTTCAGAAATTAAGAAAAAAACAGTGGAAAGCACTGTAGGTTTTCCACAGAGCATTCTATACCAGTGCTGTTACTTTTAACTTGTATTAAATGTGATAATTTAACAACATTAAGGAAAATTTTCCTCACTGCTGTTGTAATAATGTATTAGCTGAAAGTTCTCTGTCTTGATTGGCAATTTGGGATGTTTTGAAATAAGTAAATGTTCTACATGGTTAAAGAAAAATCTCCTAAATATATTTGAAAGAAATATCGAAATTTCTGTTTATAAAAGTACAGGCTTATGTTATATGTGGACTTAGCATTTTCTTATAAAATGTTATGCACAAATAAAGCAGAAAATCATGAATGTGGAACCTTCCCACACAAAATTGAACTTAAAGAAAAACCCTGCATGATGGCAAATGTTTCCAAGGGCAGTTCTGCCTGTCTTCATCATTAAGGCTATATAAATGGACAAATAATAAGAATTTTGATATCTAGGTAAAAAAAGTATATTCCTGGCTGTCTCACTTCATCAGGATCAATGTAGCTGTGTAGGTAATAAGTAAGAACCACCAAAAGGAGGGGATGGGTTCTCAAGACCTCACTATTTTCTTGGGAACTGGGCACTTTCTCATGCAACTCAGAGCATGGGCCAGTGTCTCTACTTACAGGAGGGTCTGCATCTTCAGCATACACGGTTGTGATTGGTGTCCCTTTGACAGCATCTGGAGCCACCATCCCCTTGTAGATACGTTTACTAAATACCGGAGGGTAGTCATTCATGTCCTGTAAAACAGGATAAGGATTTAGTGCTGTAGATGAGATGGGAAAATGGTTGGGTCGATTTGGTTCTTTATATCATGCAACCTATTTACCACGGCCAGCTGCATCCCCTACTTCTACTTATTTCCCAACTAACACCCCAAAGAAGCCAGGTCCCTGCATCAGCACCAAACAAACTATCTAACCATCTATCTAGCTGCCAATATGATTTTTTAAAAAGTTACTTTCTGAACTTGGCATAAGTAATTGTGCACGCCTTTAATCCCAGCACTTGGGAGGCAGAGGCAGGCAGGTCTCAAAGTTCTAGGGTTCTAGGCCAGCATGGTCTACAGAGTGAGTTCCCAGTACAGTTAGAGCCATAGAGCCACACAGAGAAACCCTGTCTCAAAACCAAAAAAAAAAAAAAAAAAAAAAGGAAAAAAGAAAGTTCCAGGAAGTGGGATAAGATTAAGATGATGTTTTTGATGTTTTGTTATTTGTTTTGAATATTTTGCATTTGCATACTTAATATGACTGTATGAAGAAACTGAAATGTCTCTAATTTGATATTCATCTCTATGAATATAAAAACTAAGGGAAACTCTTCCCTGAAGCACATTACAGTGATGGTTTTCGGAATTACATATGCTTACAGATGGAAAACAGCATTAATTTACTTAAGGGAAAATTTCAATGCACTTTATATGCATCTAATTTCATTTCACTCTGGTGGTTAAGGTTTACTGTCAGTTACTAAGTAGATATTTGCTAAGTTATATCCATGATAACTAAGCACCGGATCCTATACTGTTGGATATTCTATGATTCCAGATAAAGAAACCTCTTCCAACTGCTGTTTGACACATAAGGTGATGGTCCAGACAGTTATGGAATTCATCAAACTGATCTAATTATTTGTCAGAGCCAGCCAAAAACAATAGGTCAAGTTCCTTGAGAAGAACATAATTTTCCTTAACCATCTTATCATTTAGGGAGACCCGTGTGCCATTTATTTCTGACTAATGTTTATTACAGTGGTTGCCTTAATGTTTGATTAACCATCACATTCTGCACTGTTTGGGGGTGTTTCAGATCAAATGCATTAGGTATTATGCAAATTTTGTTAATTATCTATTTTTCATCTTCAAGGTACCTTTTCTCACTTGCTCTTAAATGAAGAAAGTACTCTATAAATTCTTTCATATGAGTTCAGACACATCATCTCTACCCAATGCTAATCTGAAATGTACAAATTCACCAATTATAAACTTCTCTTTTTTGCAGAATGGTCGAGGTGGTAATGTCTGAGCAATGAGGCCAGTTTCCTTTTGTATGTACAGTACAGTAGGCTGAATAAGAATAACCTGAAGGTATTGGATAGAAACAGTCCTTGGTCTACAAAATTGAAAAATAAAAGGTACCATTTCCCCAGACACATGATACTCACAACCTTTTCCTTTCTAAGTTATGGAGTGCAGCATCTGAACCAGCAAATGAACTTAGAAATGCTGGCTCTCCATAAGGGGTGATGTAAAGAGATTCACCTGGGGCTCTCGGCAGGAACAATGGAGGGAGCATATACATTCCCATTGTCCACTGCTTTCTCAAGAGTGGTGATTAATTTAGTGACTGTATCTTATAACTAAAGATGGGGATCCAATTGGTCCCCCTACACTGTAACTTCTAGAAGTTTTTAAAGGAGAATCCAACATCCAACTTTTTAACCATGTGGCTTTACAAAGCTTGAGAAACTCAGTGTGCTTCCGCGTAGTTTCTTTGGTACCTCTCCATGCCCCTCTGGCTCAAGGAATCTCAAATTTTTGGAAAATTTCACTCTTTGGGGTAGGATATCAAGATGTATTTTTCTAGTTGCATTAGCCCTGTTCTTGATGGTATCGAGAGCAAAGAACTCTTTTATCCCTGCTGGGAAGGTGTTTACCAGATTCACCTTTGTAAATTCACTGTGGGTGTTTTGATATTCATCCTCATAAACCGATTACACGCACACCTAAGGCTCTAATAACAGAAGGCCATTACAAGATTGCTTATCCTCCTCATTATTTTTGCCTGCCATTGACAGTGTGAAGCATAAATCAATATGGTTATAATGTGGCAGTATTTCTTGTGATGGCCTCTTGTACATGCTTTAGGTTTATAATCTCTGTTGTGGCTGAGATATGTGGCAGATTGCCCATCATTCTCCCACAATGCGTTGTTCCAGATGAGGTGGTTTATTGAAATGCAATGCTAACATGCATAATCAATAGTTCATTATATGTATGCTTCGGGGACGTCAAAGAAAAACCGCACATAACTAACTCTGCTTCTGCACACGTTCTAGTACGCTGTAAATTTAAAAGTGCAGCTCTCCCACTAGAGGGAAGTATTGGCAAAAGGAAAGATTTCTTCCTCTGCCCTATAGCTAATTTTATCATTAAAACCCATTATCGTTTGCTTCCTGTGGTTATATTTGTTGATCTGAACACAAATTAGTTTTTGTATTTCAATAGAGCAGTCTAAATGTTACCATGGTTTTCAGCTAAAACAACACCAGGGATCTCTCACGATGTTGCTTTCTTTTAACCAGTACAGCTTGTAATTTGAATCCATACATCCTGCAAATAAAACTTGACCTCAAGATATTGTTAGCTAGCTGGAGGAAAATATAAGTTCCTTGTATTCATTTTCAAAATTAAAGTCTAAAATAATCATACACACCATTTTTCCTTCCTTTTTTTCAGATTAAAGAGTAGATTTAGGGAGTAATTTGAACAGCATCCCAGTATGCTAGGAGCTAGCTGGCAAATTTATAAATGAATAACAAGTTGAAAAAGAAAACATAAAACCTAAATATAAAGAGATAGCAAAATGTGATTCTTTCCAGAAATGCGAATCAACTTTAGTCTAAATATTCTTCAGTTCTGATTCCTCCCAAGAAAACACAGTGGTAGAAAACAGTGGATGGAACAGACTTCATGCTTCTGCCATCCTGTCTGGCACTGTTTATATGATTTTGTTTTAGACCATTGAAACTAGACACTGCATAAGTCTTTCATGGGTGTTTGTGGTAAACTTCTATTTTGTTCATTATGTAGACGTACTTTCTTATTTTAATTTTTTGAAAAAGAAAACAAACTATCTTTCAAGTATTTGTTTTACCCAACTGTCAAGATTTAAAATATTAGATGATCTCAAGATTAAATACTTTATCATTTCATCTTTTTTTATTTCTTCTATACAAAAGAAACCATGTCTCTGTTCATACTTTTCAAAGACAGGGACTTTAAGATGCTTTTCCCGTGGGGAACATTTGGAGAACAAATGTTTCTTCCTCAAATACCATGCAATTATTGTTATCAGTGGAATAGCTTGCCAGTGCTGCTAGAAACAGACACACAGTTGAAACTTTGCAAGCTTGGCAAGGTTGCATTTGTAGAGGGATGTGAGCTGGACTCCAGATGCTGGCCTCAGTGGTGTCTGAGAGAGTTTTAAAGTTTCAATTTGCACATCTCACCTAGATTTACCAGAAAGATAAAACAACAACCTTCTGTTAGAAATGCTGCCTGAAATTTTATTATGTGTATATAAGTTATAAGATAATTAAAAAGTGATGTAAAACATGCACTTAATTCTACTTTGGAGAAGTTTTGTTTTAAATGTATAAAAAATGAGAAAAGATGTGGGTCAGTCAGATTTATCCACTGGGATTCTTGACTTCTCTCAAGAAAATGAAGGTACAAAGTCAGTCCCACATCCTCTAATTGCTGAGGAAGAAATGAACTACCGAGAATGGATCCCTCAGAGATGCTGCTGTGTGGCCTAGTGAAACCTTTTGTTACCATAAGGAGCAGCCTGGGACAAGGAACCTGGAGTCCAGCTAGAAAGCAGGGTGATTAATTAAAAACCTGACTACTTCCTAAATATAACTCCAGTAGCACAGACATTGAGAGAGAATCAATTAGTAAATGGAACCTTCAAAACTGAAAAGCTTCTTTAAAGCAAGGACACAGTCAACAAAACAAAATGGCAGCCTACAGAATAGGACAAGATCTTTACCAGCCCCACATCAGACAGAGGACTGATCTCCAAAATATACAAAGAACTCAAGAAATTGGTCATAAAAAATCTAAATGATCCAATAAAAATAAATGAAGTACAGATCTAAACAGAGAACTCCCAACAGAGGAATCTAAAATGACTAAAAGACACTTAAGGTAATGGCCAACATCCTTAGCCATCAGAGAAATGCGAATCAAAACAACTCTGATATTTCATCTTACACCCGTAAGAATGGCCAAGATCAAAAACGCTGATGATAACTTATGCTGGAGAGGATGTGGGATAAATGGAACACTCCTGCAATGCTGGTGGGAATGCAGGCTGGTACAACCCTTTAAATGTCAGTGTGGTAATTTCTCAGAAAATTAGGAACCAACCAGCCTCAAGACCCACCAACAACACTTTTGGGTATATACCCAAAGGATGCTCCAATTGTACCACAAGGACATGTGCTCAGCTATGTTCATAGCAGCTTTGTTTGTCATGGCCAGAACCTGGTAACAACTTAAATGCCCCTCAACCAAAGAATGGATAAGGAAATTGTGGTACATTTAAACAATGGAGTACTACACAGCTGAAAAAAATAATGACATCTTGAAATTTGCAGCCAAATGGATGGATCTAGAAAGCATCATATTGAGTGAGGTAACCCAGACCCAGAAAGACAAATATCATATGTACTCACTCATAAGTGGTTTTTAAACATAAAGAAAACCAGCCTACAAATCACAATCCCAGAGAACCTAGACATCAATGAGGACCTTTGATGCTTTTTGATGGACTTGATCCTTTTTGGTCACTCTCACTCAGTGTTTTTTACCTACTTAACAGTTGCAACTTTTTTTACTGTCCCCCAAAAGTATGTGTACAGACCGTAGAACTCAGAACACAGACCAGGCTGATATTATTTTTGTGGGGACCATCACTTTGTCTGCTGTTTGCTAGGACGTTAGCAGTACTGACCACCATACCTGGCAGTCATGACAAATGCTTGCCCACCAGAGAGGTAAGCTAAATCCTCAGTGCCAGAGAAATCGGAAATTAATACAGAATTGAATACTAGACCCACCTATCTCTGAAGCCCTTTTCATCTAGGAGTGTTGGAATTTCAAACTAAAGAACTCTATCATCTATTCTCTCTCTCTCTCTCTCTCTCTCTCTCTCTCTCTCTCTCTCTCTCT
>NC_022028.1:44824817-44829428 GCF_000317375.1 Microtus ochrogaster | reverse complement strand
TTTGCTATGGACTATCAAAATGAAGTTCTGATTTGACCAGTCACAGCCTATGGAAGATTTATAACCAGTCTTCAAAGATTTGTTTAATGCCCCTTTAAAATCTTTCTTGTAGGTTTATTTTGCAAGTTTTCTTAAGTACTCCATATTAATAAATCTTTATCATTGGTTCATACCAATGAATTCCTATGATTTTTTTTTTCCAAAAATACACCGTGAGTTGAAGAAACAGTTGTGGCACTTAGAGAGGGGAGGGCGGCCCCTCCAGGTTCCTTACCTTGACAATTACCGTGACTGTCGCTATACCAGGTGGCATTGTTCCATAAATATCAAAGGCCTCCACCAAGAATGTGATGCTGGCTTCCTGGTCAGGAAAGGCCTCATAATCCAAACTCCTCAAAAGGGACAATTCTCCAGTAAATGGATGAAGTGCAAAAAGGTGCTTCACCTCAGGGCTTCTGATCCGATACGACACATTTGCTCCAAGATCAACATCCTTGGCCTATGACAAGTGAGTGAGAAGAATGGTTACGTCAGAGGGTTTCCCACAAGAGGAAGGAGGGCTGATGGAAATGCATTAGTGCCTGGGACAGCGTGGGTTTCCTGATAAGGAAAGGACACATGACTGTCATTTACCAGGAAATGGAAAATGGAAAGGTGGAGAAAGGACAAACATAAGAGAGTGAACACAAAATATTTTTGAATTAAAATTATTTGTGGAGTGATTTATATAAACAGGTTCTAAAATCCCATAAGTAAATATGGAACTAGGTCCTTCTCGGAAGACTGCCTTGGAAGGATGGGGTGATGTATTCGCAAACGCTACTCTCTCGCACTTCCCTGCCTCTTGCTAGTGTCTGCTTGGCATGCATTATGCAGACGGTGAAGTAAAGAGAATAAAATGAACTGACATATAAATCTTGCCCTCTATATCACAGCCTGAAAGAGAATAAAAAGCATAAATACCCAAATATAAAGGGAAAGATAATGTTTTATACAAAGGTATTCTGAATTAGTCCTGATAGAAAGTTTTTTTTTTAATGTATGTGTATGGGAGGGGGTATAAAATGGCCATTCCATTCAGTGGGACAGAGGGGAGAAGCACTTGGTGGAGGAACGCAACTGCAGGAGTAGACATGTCAAATCTTAGTTCTGTGGAATGAATACCCATGGAAGGCCATGTGAGTCATGCTCTCTTATAAGTCGATGATGTCACAGTAGAGGGAACCAGTCAAAACACAGATTTCATGTCATTTCCTGCTGAAAAACCTCTCCTGTTTCCACTCGATCTCTGACCAACACTGTTAGTCCCCTTCCGGTATTGTTACAAAATTCCTCTATTAAGCAACTTATAAAGTGGGGTTCAGTCCCTGATCCCATAGCCCTGTGTGGACCTAGGGCTGTACAGGACATCATGGTGGCAAACAAGGACCAGAGAAGCCTTGTCTGTGTTATGAAACCCAGGAAGTAGAGAGAAACTCAAAGGGGTTGGAGAACTGAATAGCTTCTTCAAGGGCAAGCTACCTCTGTCGCAACCTCTAATAATTCCACAGGCTGAGCACCAAGCCTTCAGCATATGGGCCTTGAGGGACATTTGAGATTCAAATGACAACAATCTCATCCTCTGAATATTGTGACAGAACACAATGCCTTCTGGCTCCTTAGAACCTTGGGCATCAATCAGCATCTCCCTTGACATTTTGAGTGTTTTATTTTTACATGACCTTGATTAATCCTTTCTGTTTCTCTCTTTAACTGGTAACTGACTGGCTTCTCAGTCCTCAGCAGCACCGTAGCTTTTTCTAGCAAAAAGAACCACTCACGTTTGAATAGAAGGTGTGTATCATCAGATTGCTAGGGTCTTGCTTCTTACTACCAATGTTGAGAGCTGTTTAAAGATGACTGAGAAGTCCACAGGGGCTGTGAATCCATCTTGATCACCTCTTCATCACCCAAACCGTATATACACACATACATACGTATGTATATAGCATATATGTATGTAACCACAATTAATGAAAAAGAGCAAGGGAGAGTTTTGAGGATGAAAGAGGAAGAAAAAAAGGGAAGGGGAAATGATAATTATAGAATCAACAAATAAAATATTAATTACTAAATATAGAAGACATAGTATATAGCTCAACACCTATAGTGCATGAGTGTTGAAGAGGCAGATGGATGAACAAATGCACAGATGATTCTTTCTAGGTTGGCGTACTTCATTATTTGATTTATTAATGTCTGGAACCTAAGTATTTGCTCAGGTATATCAAGACAGTCTTGATAAAAAACTTCAAGCTTTACTTTGCAGATGAAGTATAAACAGACTGAGGTTGATTTTTTTCTTTGTCATAATATGGTTCATGGACCCCTTTTTCATAATGAAATAGGTTAGTATATAAAAAGAGATTTATGGGTTCTACTGAGCTACTGTCATAAAATGTTGGGAGCTTCTACTGTTACACTTGAGCACAGAGGTTTGGATATGAATTTCAGTTAGGAAGAGTTAGAAATTTGAAAATGGTATAAAAGTGAGTAAAAAATTACTACAGAATAAACAATGTTTTATGTGTGTATATAAAGTATATGGGGAAAGGTATATTAGTTTACATGCATATATGCATTTATGAATTTATATGCTATATATACACATACCTGAACACATGTTTACATATATGCATGTTTATATAAATGCATGTCTATATTTGATGTCTATTTGATATTTGTGTGACCCCTCTGGTAGATGTAAAAAACACAAAATTTAATTTTTTTTGGAGAAAATCAGTTTTTTCTTTGCATTGTCAATGTGACAAAACCATCTAGCATTACTTTTATACATGCCAAAACACATAAAATGTGTTATATTTCTTACTATTGCAAACTTTATCCTTTTAATTTTGTGGGTTCTCCCAGAGGAAGGGTTTCACATAAAACACAATATGCAATTTTTGAGACTTAATAAAGTTTATGCATAGCTTATCTGAATCTAAGTTATTCTGAGCTCATCATATATATGTTTGTAGTTAAACTTCAAAGTCTGATCCTCACAGCTAATCGTGTAATATAGATCGCCTGGAATTAATGCTTGTCCACACACCTCTATTTGCAGGAAGGTGGTCCCAGCTGGCAGATTCTCTTCAACCACGACTGTGTATGTTGAATTGGTAAAAACAGGACTGTTATCATCAATGTCCAACACCTTGATGTACAGTGTCAGCGTTGAATGCCGAGGGTGCACGGCTCCATCCGTTGCCACAACAACCAGTTCATAGTGGTCCCTGACTTCCCTGTTCAGCTTCACGGCTGTGTAAATGCTCCCATTGGACGTGATGCGGAAGAGGTTGTTGAAGTTACCCAGGCTGTAGTGCACTTGGCCATTTATCCCAGCATCTGGATCTGTTGCCTAAACAGAAGAACCAGAGGGCTTAGCACAACTCTTCTGGCACACTGCTGATAAACTCTGCCACAGTTTCTAACCAAATATTCTTTTTCCCTCTAAAAGGGAAATTTAGAAAGATAATAAAGGTACAATTTGCAGTCAAAATCATGAAAAGAAATGAGCTATGATTTAATTATATACTCAGTGGAAATGAACATAAAGCTGATATCATTAGAAACAACAATATATTATATCAGAGAAAATGAATATTATAAAAATGGAAGGTTTCATGTACTTTCATTGCTACAATAGATTTTGAATGTCAAAAATAGTACTTGGTTTGAATTAATTTAAGATGATTTACTAACTGTTTAAGATTTGATGGTTGTTTTTATTTAAGAAATTCATATAGTCATTTTCATATTTACATATGTTTGGGCATGATGCATATTTACCTCATTTAATCCTTGTGATGATTTTGATGAGTAAATATCATTGGTCTTAAGCCATGAGACCTTATGGCTTAAGGAAATTAATTGTCTCATGTAAAGTTACACAAGAATTAAATACCTTGGGGGTCCTAGAATTTAAACAGTATCTCATATGCAAAACTATTTAATAAATGTTAATGAAATTAATGAAGGCTCTGTGAATATATGGAATTGAGGTTTAAAATTAAACATATTCCCAAACTGGATGGCAATAAAAGTACAGTAATTGTCAAATCAGAAGACAGGGCTACTGTTTAATACTAGACTGAATCTCAAATAATAGCAGGGAGAATTGTTGGTGCTGCCTGAATCTATATTTGCTGAAAATTTTAGGCATAAAGCCATTTTGCTCCAAACGTGAGAAAGCTTTGAGTGACTATATTTCTGATAGAATGTTGTTAGGAGTACTCTTATTTAA
Organism: Microtus ochrogaster; assembly: GCF_000317375.1. Lineage (NCBI taxonomy): Eukaryota > Metazoa > Chordata > Mammalia > Rodentia > Cricetidae > Microtus > Microtus ochrogaster. The sequence goes on along the minus strand of NC_022028.1, from coordinate 44,825,143 downwards.
AATTCAGCAACTTATAACCTCCCACCATCAAATACTGTACATTTTATACCAAATGATTCTATTACCATTTCTTATAAAATCTTGAATCTTTCTAAGAAGCTGTGAAATACTATAGAATTATGTTTCAAACTACCACTAAAGAAAGAAAGAAAGGGGACAGGACTTTATTTTGGTTTCCGTACTTGTAATCACTGAATCTTCGTGAGGCCTGGAAGCAAGACAGTGCATTTTACTTTTTATTTTTTCTATCTATCTATCTATCTATCTATCTATCTATCTATCTATCTATCTATCTATCTATCTATCTATCTATCATCTATCTATCT
>NC_022028.1:44822404-44824687 GCF_000317375.1 Microtus ochrogaster | reverse complement strand
TATCTATCTATCTATCTATCTATCTATCTATCTATCTATCTATCTATCTATTAAAGCAGTTCATTTTAGCATTCCATACACGCTGCTCAGTTTGAAAAAATAAAGACGAGATGTGGACACTGGGCTGGTTGTAAGATGGCACCTGCTGATGGCCTGAGTTCAACCCCTGGAACATATGGAATAGAAGAATTCATTCTGACCTCCACACATACACTATGGGATATGTGAGCATAAGTACATACACACACACACACACACACACACACACACACACACACACGCACACACAAATAAATAATTAAACACACAATAAATAAACAAATAAATGAAATGCAAAAAGCTAAGAACAACATGTGAACACCATGTTTCTAACGCCCGTCGTCAGTTGCATAAGTCTGACATTTCACCGCGATCTGTCCCTTAGACAAGAATACAGACGCCCTGGAGTGGTGAAGCCTGGGAAGACAACAGAAGAGTAATAACGCCTGGAGAAGAACAAACATAGGCGGAGAACTGAAGTGCTATGCAGAAATATTTTCTTGGAAGCTCTACTTTGCTTAGATGTTTCCAGAAACTGCTGGCAGGTGAATGGCACTTGCCATCCCAGGGGGACAACAGAGAACAGAAGGACATGGAAGCATTTGTTTTCTGTAGTCAACTGAACAGTAAAGAAAAATTAATTTAGTAATTTAGGCAGTGTTACACCACTGCTCTTAGGATTTTCAGTCTCCCCTTCTAGCTCTGGGACACTTAGAAAAATTCATTTTACTCATGCGGTGTATTTTAAATGACTCCTGCGTCAGGTGGTTTGTTTAGTCTTCTAATTCAGTGTTCACTATGACAAGTAGTTTGATTTAACTAGTACAACTTTACTTCTCTCTATCTCTCATCTCTCTCCTTCCTTCCCTTTCTTCCTTCCCCCTCCCTCCCTCCCTCTCTCCCTCCCTTCCTTCCTGTCCCCCCCCTTATGTATTTCTAGTGTGTTAAGGAGTTGAGCACATTGTCTTTGTATGTCCGGCTATGTAACAATGTCTCATTTTCAGATATTTCTCTGATATTTCTGGGCAGATGCGCCCTGATTTACCATGGATTATACCCTTACAAACCCATTTAAACTAAAACTATTGTAAGCCAAAACATACTTCAAACATTAATGTGCTGATCCCTACAGGCTAGGAACTAATCACACTGTACAGCTCTGGTCATTTCCTCTCCCGAGGAGGCATGCTGACTGGGGGCTGGAGCTCCCTGCTGCTGCCCAACACTGGACACTGTCATTGCGGAAGGAATGCCACCGTGATAAAGAAGAAACATCAAAAATTTAAGTTTATTTTGTATCTGATACCTGTTGCTTCTGTACCATCAGAAACTCAAACACTCCTAAGTCAACTCATCACATGCAGGAAGCACATACGCTAGCATTTATTCCACTGCCAATATAAGAAATAGCCATGCCCTTATTGGCTCCCATGAAATAGCGGTTCATTATATAAATCTCTGAAAGTAAGAAGTTCAGTGTCGGGTCATCAGCCTAAAAGCTAGGTATGAGCCATCTCTGCTCCTTCTCAGAAGCTCTGGGGGAATATTGGCAGACTCGGGCTAAGTGAGCAGTGAGCCTGAGATTCCCACCCCTTTGAAATAGAAATATGAAGACTGCAGCCAGCCTCCTGCTCAACCATTTTCTGTATCAATAAATGCAGTAGCATTTAACCTGGCTTTCTTGCAAGTTTTGAATCCCTTCTTCTCTTCTTTCTACTTTGCTTCTTCAACCCATGGTCCAACCACCTTGCTTCTCTTTAAAGGCCTGTGTAAGTATTTTAGGCTTACTTTGACAAACAGGGATAAATTATTACTCTCTCAAGGGCCTTTACTCTAACCCTATGTTATGCAAATATTTAGCAATCTATATAGTTTTTGAAATTATTTACTTTTAGTCTACCTGTTAAGTTACCTATTTTAAAAGATTTCTATTGAGAAACTTTAGCTGGGAGACCCTCTTTAATGCAGTCCATAACTTCTTTAAAATCCATTTAAATTAGCTAAAGTGTAGTAAATGTGCCAAGTACTTATACAGGCACCTGAACCTTTGCCTCATGTAGAAATACTTAGCTCCCTGCATGGCTAGCCACCATGAAATAAAGTTTGTTTGACTTTATATTCTGTAGCAATTAACTCTAACCATGTTAAAGTTGCTCAAATATGCAGCTAATGGTGACAAAAGAACAGAATATGCACAAACCTGCTTCCTCCCTCCCTCCCTCCCTCCCTCCCTCCCTCCCTCCC
>NC_022028.1:44792707-44822304 GCF_000317375.1 Microtus ochrogaster | reverse complement strand
GAGATAGAATGAGTGAATATCTGGGGTTGATGGCACCATGTTCAGAATTCCCTCTCTTTCTCTTTCCCTCCCTCCCTCCCTCCCTCCCTCCCTCTTTCCCAGTCACTGAGCAGATGAATGAGGTTGTGGCTCAGGCACTGGGGGCAGATTCAGTTGCTTTACTGTTACATATGAGGGAGTCAGCGTGAGACAAGAGAGTTATCTCAGAGTTCCTAATATCAATAGTAGTGTCGAGAACTTTGCATGGATGCTTACCAGCTCCACTCAAGCAGCTCGCTGCACAATGCTGTAATGGAGCCATTCATCTCCTTACAGATCAATTAGAAGTTAATTAAAATTGTTAATAAGAAAAATCACACTTCTCTACTTGTACTACATCGAAGCAATAAACAGTAAAGGCTGCAACTTTATAATCATCCGTCTACGGGACACTCATTTTAAAACCTATGTCTTCCCAAGGCCTGAATTGTGGTGAGATTTTTGGGCATGCATAGGGCTGGGAGATTAGCTGAAAGTCTATAATCAAATAATCACCTCAAAAATCAAAACAAAGGTCTCATTGGAGAGACGTTTAGTTGTGTGCTCGAATGGCAAACAGCACATTTAAATCACTAAAATCAAAATCAGAGCAAATGTTAAAGAAAACCAGTTATTTAAGTGGGAGGCCAGAGGCCATGGAAAAATCACTTGCTAAACAAATATATCATTTTGAACAAAATTGTGCACAGATTTTTTTTTTCCCATGCTACATGTCAACAGTACTAGGAATACTAGTCCTAAGCATTCAATTCATGCCCTCTTTTTCGTTACTGTTCTCTTTGCTCATTGTCTTTTTGGAGGTCTAAATCCTTCTCTTTAGTAAATGAAGCTCATTGCTAAGGTTTCTACATCAGGGGCTGACAAACTTGTAAGACCCTTCAATCTCTCTGCTTCTTTTTCAGACATTCTCTTCCTCTGTGTCCCAGGCTGCCCACAAAATCCGCCTGTGCTTCTACACCTTGAACCATCTCCCAGCCTGATACAGAGGCTTTTTTTCTGATATACAAATTTAGATATTAATTAGACACATTACAGGGACAGTTTCAATGATGAAGATGTAGACATTTTCGCGTAGAAATGTGTACCAAGTCTGTCGTGAGAGAAAGCATTTCAAGACGCTCATTTTCATTTTAAAGTAATTTCACTGAGGCTTGAGAAACAAATGCATGTGTCTTTATGTAAGTGTTTACGACCTGGTCTTAAAAATCACGGCAGTGATACATTAAAGGGTGTAAGAGCTTTCTCACACTAAGCATGCCTTTACTCATCGCTATTGCAGGCTGTCCTAGCACATTTGAAAAGATAAATTCTGCCCACAGGAATCCGTAAATAGTATTTCTACACATAAAAGGTTTGGCAGCTGCCCATATTTTTCTACAAAGCTATGGCTTTTTTAGTGTTCTTACATTCTTTCTATTCTATCACGGAAAAACCACAATTAAGCTGTTGTGAAGAGTTCAGATATTTTCCCGGCTTGCAATCCTCCAATCGGCTCCACCAATTTCCGATAGCTTTCCTTTCCCTCAGCCCCTGTCACCTTGTATTTATTTGGCTTTCTAACATGTTAGAATTGCCTACTTACCTGCCTGTCTCCTACACTATACTTCAAACAGCCAAGGAAAGAAGTACGCCTTTTTATCCTTGACTTCCCATTCACATCCTTCATGTATGCCCACCAAACGTTTGTTGAATAAATGTTTAATTAAGAACCTCTTACCAAGCAATAGGTGGCTTTCGTAAAGGTTTTGCTGACTCCCCCAGCATCCGAAGCAACTACTCTTAGTCACACAATAAGTTGGGTTTTATAATAGCATTTGAGAAACCTCATAACCTCCTCCTCTGTCTTTATGCATTTATTTCCACAACTAACACTTTGACACCATCGCCTCTTCATTTATATCTTTAAAATGTTAGTCAGTTTTTTTAGTGTCTGTAATCTGTGGTTTCCTTCTCCCATCAATGCTGCAGGCATCATAATTTCTCACAACTCGTACTCCATGCTTGCTTTGCTTCAGACAGGAGAATGCTACAACAACCCCATTGCAACAGGCCGCTCTTGTGACAGAGGGGGGAAAAGCCAAGAGACAATCCTGTCCTACCACTTCCTGTTTCTACTTGGAAGGGGACACCTCCACTATCACTTCATTGGTTGAGACAAATCACATGATTGAAGCTGATACCATAAGGTGGAGAAGCTTACCTCAGAGGGCAATAAGAACAGCTGAGAAGCAATCATTCTATCTACTTGCCTCATTTGTCCTGAAATGCATTTGGATCTCCCGTGATTTCCTTGAGAGACTCCTTTCTCTCCCTTGCTAAGCCTCAGATACTTCTCAATCTTTTTGTTCGGCCTCCTGATCCTTCCCATACTTAGCAAAACCCACTTTTTATTGCTCTTTCTAAGACGGTGTGTCTGTATATTAGGTGGGAAGGCTACAACTCACTATCTAATACGTGGTGGTTCCAGTGAGAGGGAGAGGCAGTATTAGAGAAAAGAACCTCTGGGCTACTTGGAGAGAAGATAAGGGAAATAAGAAGTAGAAATAAGGGGTAGAGACATGGAAAAAAGTTAAACCAGCCAGGCAAGTGAGAGAAAGTAATCTCTGTGGATTTGGGGGTATGAAGACGCCAAATTAAGCAAGTCATTTTAAGATGTCCCCACACCGCCTATAGATCTTGTAATGAAAGAATGTAAATTAACCCAGGCAATTAAAAAGAGACCATCAGGCAGGAGGAATGCAGCCTTGTACTTGAATATTTATATACTAAATGTCACATGATGGCAGTCAGCGTGAGATGAATGCTTTGGAGCATCACAAAAGGGTTGTTTATTTCCTATGTTCACTACAAGTGTGATGATATTTCTGGGTTCACTAACAGGCTTTCTACAATTCTACGATAATTCTATTTTCTTTCTGCTCCCAGTCTTGTCCAACAGAGCTGGGAACAAAGAGGAAGCTCTAGGAAGAGCTCTTTGATGAATTTTACCGTTCTCCCCCCTCTTTTACTTGACATCATAGCTTCTGTCCCTATGGCTGTGATAGAATGTCCTGGCAAAAGCCACTGAAGGGAGAAAGGGCCATTTTATTCCACAGTTCCAAGTTAATATCCATCATAGCTGGGAAGGCATTGTAGAAGGAGCTTGTCACAGCCACGATCAGGCAGAGATGAGCACTCTCAACGCTCATCTTTCTCTCTCCATTTTATACTGTGTAGGGTTTCCCACCCACAGTGGCAGTTCTACCCATCTCAATTATATAAAAGGGATCCTGTAGCATTATGAGCAGCGGGCCGCGTCCCCGGCACCAGGCCGCCCGCATGGCTAGCTTTACCCAAAATAATTACATGGAAACTGTATTCTTTTAAACACTGCCTGGCCCATTAGTTCCAGTTTCTTATTGGATAGCTCTTACATATTGATCTAACCCAGTTTTAATAATCTGTGTAGCTCCACGAGCTGGCTTACCAGGAAAGATCTTAACCTGCGTCTGCCTGGAGTAGGAGAATCATGGCGACTTACTGATTCAGCTTCTTTCTCCCAGCATTCTGTTCTGTTTTCCCCGCCTAACTAATTTTCTGTCCTCTTAAAGGGCCAAGGCAGTCTCTTTATTTAACCATTGAAATCAACACAAAACAGCAGACTCCCACATCATTTCCCCTTTTTCTGTTTAAACAAAAAAGAAATGAAGGCATAAGTCACAAACAATGCCATACCAGTTTGGAATTATGATTAATAGGGTGGTATTTATTTAAAGGGGAAAAAACTTACAGATCACCATCCCAGACAACAGCCCTTTGCACAACCAGGAAGGGAGTCTAGTTGCTGGAGGAGCAGGAAGTGAAGAGAGAGGAGAGGGAAGTGGCTGCTTTTTTAAAGGGAGAGAGACCACGCCCCAATGGGTTGGTATCTCAGCAGCTATAGGCTGGAGGAGCGGAAGGACCTCCCGCAACAGGATCCCTCGCAGATCTTGCATCTCCCAGGTGATTTTAGATGGTATCAAGCTGACATCATTAAAAACCACACCTGGTCTTTCATAACTCTACAATGGGTTCAGTGGATATGACTATTGCTTGAGGTGGTAGAAACCCACAGTTGGAATTTATATTTAGAATCTTTACTTTTGTTTTCATTTTTGAGAGGTATGGGCAGAGTGTAAGTACTAAATATTTTCTCAACATAACAATGCTGTCTTATACCAGCTCCTACAGTTCCTAAGTTTATTAATCTTTATCTCAAATGTATTATCTCCCAGAAGCAACAGGTATTAAAAAAGGATTTGTACAATTCTTTAACTAATGCCTTATTAGTATTTTCAGCAATCCTTTTTAAACTATCCTTGTAATAGCTATTTTTCATTGCCATGACAGAAGTAACTAACATAAACAATGTAATCTGTCTCAAAGTGATCTGGAAGATGTCAGTCTATCACAGCAGGGAGAGCAGATCTACTCCTGCCATGGTGGGCCAGGAAGCATGGAAGGGAGAATATTGGCCTTGGCTGCTCTTATCACTTTCACCCCTTTAATTCATCTCAGATCACAGGACAATAGGAAGGTCCTTCGAAATTGTAAGTGATTCTTAGTTTTTCCACTCATAGTTATAGACAGCACAAACTTAGTTAAGACATTCAGACAGCTATTGGGATTAACCATCACAGTCCCAGGAAGTGAAAGACTCTTCATCCTATGTTACATCCTTCATGGTTCTATGACCTTTGTAGCCAGGCAACATCTTCTGCAAACAACACCTCCCTTAAGCTTCAGCATGTTGCTCCTATCTCAGACCCAACACATGAACAAATGGAAACTATTATTTGGTATTCACAGTGTTTTTTAAAAGTAGGCAAGTCTTAACTTTGTTAGAAAAAAATTAAGAAAAAAATACTTCCTTCTTAAGATGAAAATTAAGTTAACAATGATATCAACAATAAACTATTCCTCAAACTAGTAACTATGTGGCTATTCTACTGCTTTCTTTGGCTTGTCATCTAGAATCCCTTATGAAAATATATTTCTGGTTTAGCATGAATGTGAGTATATTGTTTGTGCAGAGTTCATGTAGTAGTTTAATTCTTCATACTCTTCCTAATGTTGTTCCACTCCTTTTTCATTATCATTGCCTTATAGAGGTTTTCTAGATCTCTTATATGTAACTAAACACTCAAGAAACTTCATTACCACAGATATATTTGATATATATTTATATTCACATGCACACGCACACACACACCTGTGTTTATGCATAAAGAAGGAAGGTAAGCTATTTTTATCATGTAGGTAACAAGATTCAGTTTTCAGGAATGCTGTGCTCCCATAAACATTTGTATTCTCATCTAGCAGCTCCTGTTTCTTCCTAAAATGACAGAGATATACAAAATAATGTTACACGAGAGCCATCCTTTTAGGACTCATTTTGATGCCAAGACTTCCTAAAGTGTTTGTCCATGTCACTATAAAGGCAACTCAGAGCAAGTGGAGCTGTCCTCAAGGAACAGTACTTTTCTGTAATAACTGTGCTCTGTGCAGCAATCTGCTTGAACCAGATTTTCAATGCATTCGTGTGCATTTTCTGTCAAGTTCTGATGCAAAGTATTGCTTTTTTCCCAGATTAATTCCTAATGTGTTGGGCCTTTACTTCCTCCATCTATATAGGCATTCTGGTGTTCAGCACTCTCTCTAGCCTGGCCCATAAATTTTTCCATTTTATAGACCCTGTCAGGCCTTCAAATTCTCCTACCTTTGCCTCCTGTGTACCAGTTCCAGTGGCCTGCCATCCACAGGATCAGGTTTGTGCAGCAGAAGTCCCTCTCTCTGCCATCCATTTTCTATATTAATTCCTGTTTTCATCCATGTGACAAAATACCCGACAGAAATGACTTAAGGGAGGAATGCTTATATGAATGGTCCAGCATTTTTTGTGGGATTTCAGTGCATGGCAAGAAGGGGGCGTGTTAGAGCTCACAGCAGCAGGAACACACAGCCAAAGTGCCTCACAGCTCAGCACATCTGAAATCAGAATGTATAGACCAGAAGCAGAAGTGGGTGTGACTTTTATTGCCCCTGTCCTCACAAACCACTTCTTCCAACTAAGACCCCTGTCTCAAATGTTCCAGCACCGTCTAAAATGGTGCCACTATCTTGAGCCCAGATGTTCAAGAACATATATATCTGTGAGGGATATTCATAGCCAGCCATGAGCTCACACTGTCGCTAAAACAACCACAAAGCTACAAAATTAAAAGACTCTGTCTATTTTGCACATCTTCTTACATTCATCCTTACAAAGCCAGCAGGAAAATCACCTCACACGTGTATTTTGCTATTGGGCTTTCTTGGAGCTAGCCCTAAGATCCGTTTTCCAGCCTTGTTCCTTACTGCACTGAGGATGCTGTTAATTTGTAATTCAGAATTGTGATTTCTGTATTCACTCCTTTACCAACCATTTGCTGAGGTCCTATTTTCCAGCGGTCACATCTGGCGTACTAATTTCAATTAGAGAAGCAGAAAGAATGAGAAGAAATAACTCCTATGTTTAACATTTAGTATTTGGAAGGTATTTGGTGTAAAAGGAAAGAGTGAAGATAAAAAGTTCAAGAAAATTTTTCACTGGGTGTGTGTGTGTGAGTGCATGCACACACCCAGGCTCATTGTTTTCTTGCTGGCACAAAGGCAGTGAGTAGCTGCATATTGGATGAGTGGAATGAGTTATAATGATCACATCTTCCTTGTTATAATGAGATGTGATCTATGGAATTATGTTTATGCAATATTTCCCCTTCTTATGGGGAGAGACTATTCAGTAGCATGCAATGATATAATGCTATAAAACAGCAGATATCAATTGAAAGGTTTTGTTTAAACTATATTACTCTTAGATGCCGAACCTCTATAATGTGTCCACCAAGAATCTTTGCATATAAATTAAGAAGAAAGCCATTGACTTGCTTCAAACTTAAGATCTGAAGAATTCAAATAGAGGCGAGAGCTACCAGGCAGCAGAACAAGCGAGAACAGCTTTGATTTGGTCTACCCGTAGGAAACATTACCCCTTCAGCTTCATAAAGACTGATTGTTCTTGACAGGAATCTGTCTGTGCTGATGTGGATGAGCAGGAGGCTGAGGAGTCATGAAACCATCAGAAAAGACTGCGGGCTGCGAGGAACCCCTCGTAAAAACAGAGCTGGCAAAGACAGTGAATGAGTGACTGTGCTCGCTGTATATCCACGCTGTGAATTACGGGACACGCAGGGAATATCTCCAGTCCTGAGTTTCAGAAATCCCAATGAAGCAATTCTTCTGAGATACCATAAACTAAATAGTGAGAAAACAAGCCAAAGAAATATTGCCTTCTTTTATATATTTATTTTTTCAGTCTGCAACCCTCTTTGATTCCTGTAGCTTAAAGGAGAGGAGGCTACATTTGCTCGCAGGCTGCATTCTGTGGGAAGAAGGCAAGGAGGCAGACATTGCCTACAAGTCCTTTATCATGATACGCTTTTGAAATTAATGTCTTTGGGTAGCAGAGAAAGCAGGGTTGGAGTCAAGGAGAAGTCTAATTTCTCTAAGGGGCCAACTATAGAATTATCTAAACCCAGAAGCAGTTCCATAATTAGCATAGCAGATCACAATTGTTCTTTACTGAGCCAAAATTACCATGTCCTACCCTGCTGCTTTAGGTCAGAACATAAAATACGACAATCAGAGTGAGATGCTGGGCAAGGAAGCCTCCCACAGTTGAGAGGAACCTGATGCTCTGCCACTGAAGGGCATCTGCCTACCTCACCCCAAGCAGATTAGGCATGAAATTTTTTTTTTCCTTAAGAGGAGTCTCAGTGGTGTCTTATACTCCCATTAAAAGCTTCTATCACAATTATTTTTATTAGATTATGAATTCCTTATTTCACGGGATACAGCAAATTTTCTATGCATATACATGTAAAAGCCATTACAATAGCAAACATTGATGTTTCTCAAAAAAAGTCAGCTAAAGCATAGTTATAAAATTGTATGATAAAAACTCATGCTTTGATTGTTTAGTCTCATACAATTTTCTTTTCTTCCCAGAGATGTGGCTCATGCTTTTCTGTTGAATTTGATTCCATGTGAGATTCAAAATCACTGATAGCACAATATTCAAATCCTTCTGTCTCATGCTTGCCCATCAACACTATTTTCAGCATTTGGAAGATAGTGTTTTTTTTTCCTGTGGAAATTTAAGCTTGTTTAGATTATTATGATGAACACACAAAAGAAATTGCATTTAAACTTAGGACCCTAGTGTAGTTTCTATCTGTGATCTTTGTTCAGGAACACACCAATTTGTCTGGTGTGGTCTTAAGTATTGCACCTTTAAGGGGATAGAGTCCAGAGATGACAGACTATTAGTTGGAAACGATATATTATCTCCTTAAAAAAATTTAGTTCTATGTGTTTTAATTTTGAAAAGTGAGAGCCATATCAGAGAAATACATGCTTTGAAGATCACAATCCCATAAGAATCCAGAATTTACATTTGCGTTGAAATATGAAGATACAGGCAACCTAGAATATTGTTGGTGTCTCCCCTCCCACTCGCCTTCATTCTGTATTCATGCTGAAGTAATGTGCTATCAGAAAGAAACCAAATTATTAACAGAATCCAGCAGAAGCCACTCTGCTGGATCACAGTGACAGAGAGTGCAATGTGCTCAGGGCTAGGAATGTCACTCATGGTCTTAAAGCTTGGAGGGCATGATGGCAAATAAACCGAAACAGCCTTCACAACTGTGCTGTTTGCTCTCTGTCCTCCTACTATTGAAACTGAAGGAAACACCAGGAAACGTCCGCATTCTTCCCACATCCCAGAGGCCAGCCCCAGGGGACATGCCATTTCCCCTGCAGCATCTTCCAAACCTCTCTTCAACACACCCATCAATGTTCAAACATGCTGACAAATTTTTCATTGAAAGAAACCACTCTTGCTATATCTATTTTTTTTTTAAAACAAAACCAACAACCTCTTACTTCAATCTCATAGTGGGAGAAGATTCAGCACGCCTAGCCATTGCACTCATTCCCCGAGGAGTTATTCACTATGTTGTCTGTTAAGCTACTTGTACAGAATATTCCCATTGTATCTGCCTGCCTTATTAAGTCCTTTTGTGTGGCCCTCACTTCAGCCCTCTAGCCCACAGAGGAGAAATTTCTTCACACATACCCAGAGTGCTCCCTCTTTTCCCTTGTGGTGCAGCTGACTACTGGATGAATAAAGTAATAGGCAAGATATGTTTATGAATAGTAAACATACAAGTTTAAAAACTTTATAATGTATATCATGTTGGATCTAAAACCATGACTAAATGTCTGCAGTTGCATCGGGATGACAATCATAAAATTTCACCTAGTCACTCACTATCATTAATTTATTTTCAACATTTAATAACAGGGTTACAAATATTTTTCACAACCCAGGATCTCTCAATTCAAGATCAGAGATTAAGTCAAGTACAAGAAAAATAGATTATGAAAGACATGATGCCATGGCTCTAAAATAGTTTTCCAAATATGTTAACCCGTGATGTGGGAAGTCCTTCTGTATATGTGTTGCTTTTATTGATTAATGAATAAATCTGCCTTGGCCTACAGCCTACATGGCAGGGTAGAATAGGATAAGGTGGGAATTTCAAGCAGATAGAGGAAGAAAGAAGGTGGAGTCAGAAGGACACCATGTAGCTGTCAAAGGAGAAAGATGCCTGTGGGAGCCCCGCTGGAACCTTGCCAGTAGGCCATGACCTCGTGTTGATGCGCAGATTAATAGATATGGGTTAATTTAAGATATAAGAGCTAGCTAGCAATATGATTGGCCAAGAATTGTTTTAATTAGTTCAGTTTCTGTGTGATTATTTCAGGTCTGGGTGGCTGGGAACGAACAAGCAGTCTCTGCCAACAAATCTGCAACATCTCTCAAGGAAAAGTTTAGTTGTCATATGATCTAAATTGTTAGTGGGGTATTTAATACAACTGTGAATGTCCCTTGAGCTGAGAGAATTTGCTATCTGTGATTTTTTTGTGCACTCAAAGACAAAATTCTGGGAACAAAGCTTGGACAAGAAGACCTAGTTTTCATCGGTGGTAAGGCTTTGCTGAACTGCATTTATTCATTAAGTTTCTCCTGTGCATAATCTTGTTTCAGTACACTGATAATGATTTTTCTGTCTCCTCAGGACTTAGATTACCTGCACATTCCAGTGAGATTATTAAATTAAGTGTGTGTGTTATGTACAAAGATTTCTGTCTCATACTTGTTCCAAGTAGGTTCTAACCAAATAATCCATGTTTTTAGTCTGGAAGCTAACTTTAAATTTCAAAAGAACTTTTAGTGTGCCCTTAGAAAATATCTTCCCATTCTCAATCTATTTTTTTCTCTTCTTCAACTCAGCCTTCCTGAGTCTCCATCTGTGGACCTCCTCATATTCTCTTCATCATTAAATCTTTTACCTCTCAAAAGTCTTGTCAAACAAGACTTTTGTTTCACAAGTACATTGTGGTTTGATAAAGAATTAAATAACTCGAAGCAAAGCAGTTCACAAACAACCAATTTCATTTTATTGCTTGGCATTTAACTTTTATGTCTATGAGAGGCCCTGGGTTTACAAGGTTCTCCAAGTGCCTTTTTAGGAACAGCACAGTTCTTTTGCTTTCTATTTATTTTTCTGCTGTTTTCTCAAAACTTCTGTTTAGCCTATGTCTAAACATAGACTAAAGTCAACATAATATGTTGACTTTATGACCAAATGATAAAATTAATCAGAGTTGCAATGTCCTAATGCAAAACTTTTGATAGAACAGTAATGGCCAGGTTGTAAGCAATAAGCATTCCCCAGACTTCCAGAGACAAAAGCGGAATACCTTCGGTCTCTGTGATTTCGAGGCTGTGATGTGAAACATATGGGTCTACTCAATATGGAGGTTTTCTATAGTAGCTTACTGTTAAATTATTGGTCAGTTCGAACTTTCTGTAAAATGTATTGGAGACTGAATGAAATATACCGAATGGCAGCAAGCTCTTTAATACCATTTTGCAGGCACTAGTCACAACTGTTTCTTCTTACCTACTTTTCTCTGACCACTTTATTGGATCATGATCCAACTGAGGCCCTAGGATAAACTACTCTCCTTGGTCACTGGATGTAGGAAAGATATTTTAAAATTAAAAATATAGCTATGTGTGGTGGTGCTTGACTTTAACCACAGTAATCAGGAGGCAGAGACAGGCACATCACTGTGGGTTTGAGGTCAGCCCGGTCTACAAAGAAAATTCCAGACCATTAAGGGCTACACAATGGGACCCTGTATCAAAAAAGAGACATTTTCACGATAATTAGTATTTTAAAATGTGTACATGACAATTTCTTTGCTATAATTATAAAATCAATGCCAAGTTTGAGGTCCATTTGAATAATTGGACTTACAGGCAGAATAGACTTTTAGGAATTCAACTTTATTCTGTAGGACATAGCTAAGTGGGACAAACTTTCGATTCCATTGAATCTTGGTTATACATCAAGAAGTTCAGAAATCTAAATTTATTTGTATACATATATATGAATATATTTTATATAAAATATGTATTTATATGTATTGTCTATGGGCGATACAACATTATGTCCAGAATGCCTCCTAGTTCAAGCACCCTTAAAACCCCCGGAAGAGCAGGGCGGTAGTGGCTCATGCCTTTAATCCCAGCAATTAGGGAGGCGGAGACAGGCAGATCTCTGTGAGTTTGAGGCCAGCCTGGTCTACAGAGGGAGGTCCAGAATATCCAGAGATACACAGAGAAATGCTGTTTCCAAAAAACAAAGGCAAAAACAAAAAAAGGCAAAGAAAACCATCTGAAATCTGCATTTTATAAAACAGTCCCCGAGTGATGATTCTCTTTTATCCTATGCTATCCATGAAAGATGAAGTAAAATCTTGTATTGCCTTTCCTCAACATAAGTCAAGATAGTTTAAACAGTGGAACCTTCTTAAAATAGGGAGATTAAATGTAATGAGATATAAATTTGGCAGCAAGACTCGAGTTGTCATTTTTTTAATGCCAAGTCTCACAGTTTCATAAGAGAGATGAACATACAGAATAAGGTCAGCCTGATATTTGATATAATTCCTTAAAAATCTAGCAAATTCTCCAATGACAGCCTATATTGACAGGATATGGAACAAGGAGATACTCCTCCACTGCTGATCAGAGTGCAAACTTGTACAGACACTTTAGAAATCAATATGGCAGTTTCCCAGAAAATTGGCAATCAATCCACCTCAAGACCCAGCTATATTAATCTTGGGCATATATCCAAAGGATGCTCAATCATACCATAAGGACACTTGTCCAACTGTGTTCACAGCAAAGTTCTTTTTTTTTGTTTTTCGAGACAGGGTTTCTCTGTAGCTTTGGAGCCTGTCCTGGAACTCCCTTAGTAGACCAGGCTGCCCTCGAACTCACAGAGATCCGCCTGCCTCTGCCTCCCGAGTGCTGGGATTACAGGCGTGCGCCACCACCGCCCGGCTAGCAAAGTTCTTTGTAATAGACAGAACCTGGAAACAACCTAGATGCTCCTCAACTGAAGAATAGGTAAAGAAAATGTAGTATATTTACACAATGGAGTATTAGCCAGTGTTAAAAAAAATGACATGAAATTTGCAGGTAATGAATGGAACTAGAAAAAAATTATCCCCAGTGAGGAAACCCAAACCCAGAAAGGCAAATAAGGCAATACTCACTCATAAGTGGATATTAGCTATAAGTTAAGGACAATCAAGCTACAATCCACAACCCCAGAAAGACTAGGTAATGAGGAAGGCCCAAAGAGGGACATATGGATTTTTCTGGAAAGGGAAAACAGAGATCTCCTGGGTAAACCCAAGTTGGGTTGCCTTGCTCAGCCTTGATGCAGGGAAGGAGCTTAGGTCTGCCTCACACTGATGCGCCATGCTTTGTTAACTTTCATGGGAAGCCTTTCTGACTGGAGATGTAGGAGAATGGCTGGGGGAAGGGTATATGAGACAGGGAGGAGGGAACAGGAGGAGAGAAGGGAGAGGAAAAGAGGTTGGTATGTAAAATAAATGAAAAAAATTAAAAAGGAATAGAAAAAATATCTAGCAAATTTTCAATTCTAAAGTATTCCCTGATGCCCTACTTTAGAAAAGAAAAAGAAGACAAAGTCACTGGCTCATCACCATTCGATCAGACCTAGTGATATCACAGTTGTTAGGGTTAAAGGATGCTACAAATAAGGACAATCAAAAGATGAATCTGGGTAGAATATTAGTCTAGCAACCTTAGGAAGCAATTTCTGGTAAATTCATACTCTTCATTGTCTGGGTGCTTGTAGAAGAAAGCTGATCAAATGAAGTTAGCCAGAAGTACTTTAAAACAGAGAAGAGAAGAGTTTTTTTAAAAAGGCGACTCAGTGTTTAATAGCAGCTGTGCCTCTTGTAAAAGACCTGATTACAGTTCCCAGAACACACACGATGGGTCACAATGAGTTCCAGGGGTCTGACTCTGTAGACTCGGTCATCACCAGATGTGCAATGGTGTACCTCTATCCATGCAAGCAAACATCTGTGCATGTAAAATAAACAAGTCATTAAAGTAAAAGAACACAAACTTTAAAACTTCCAGCCTAGGAAGCACAAATCTCTATCACTACAGGACACTGGCATCCACTGTCCAGGAGGTGCATCGTGACTTCTATTGCATCATCTTGAGATGGCTCACCTACTTATACTGCACATCTCCATTGTCTCTTCTTTCACTGTCTCTGGACCAATAATTTAGGTCAAGTTATGGCATCATCTTATAAGTGTTCTAGTCATCACAGTGAAGGAATTGCAGCTAACTGTCTGTGAAGTACAGAAGTCTGTGGAAAACAATAATTAATCATGTTGTTCCTGAAGTCAAAAATGGTATGGCTGAATTAACATAACTTAAAAAAAATTTAAACAAGTAAATTGAGACTTTTATTTTCTGTTATATTTACTGTGACATCATACACACAATATTCACTGACACATTATATATAATGCTTATACATTATATATTATTATATTAACATTGCACATATTATAACACACAATGATATAATTATAGATATGAAAATATATATATATGTATGTATATTAAGTATGGGTTATTTTGTTCTTCCTACAATCCAGCAACCAATATTAATGTTATAGGGTGCTAAACAGTTCTTTGAGTATATTCATAGATTCAACAAACCATGTTTTTTTTTTTTTTTTAGTTATTTAGAAGACTCATCATTTTGGAAAAGGGAGTGCTAGAATATACAAAGACCACCGTATCAGCTGATCCCATGTATAGAAATAGCAATCGTTGCTGGCCTGTTCGAACCAGGGAGTAGACTCTCAAAGCAACAACCAATGAAGGGAAGATTTGGGGACTGTTACTAAAGGGTTAGGGAAACAGTAACCACTGTGCACTACTACATTCTCAATGGGGAAAACATATGGGAATGGACAGAGTTCAGGAATGGAGGGCCCTCTCTTACCAGCATCCCAACAGCCATGGATACTTCCCGTCCTTAGGGACTGTGCACTTCTCCCTCAGATCATGTGATTTCTAAGGACAAGGATGATAATTTCACTAAGAGGATGCAGAAGTGTCTCACCAGAGGGAGAGGACGAAGGAAGAATCATAAAGTGATAGTCTACTAAATGATAGGATGCAAGAAGGATACCACTACAGCACCAAGAGGCAGGAATGATACCAGTAGAGAAATATGTATGGAAATCACCGGTCAGATTTGCCTGTTTATGCAAATAGTTTGCAAGTACAACAAGGAGACACTGTGACCAAGGAGTTAGCAGATAACTCTAGTGAAAATTCACCCAAGAAGAAAGAGGACTGATTTCATCACATACTAGAACTTATTGTAAAATTCAGGTAAGTAAGAGACTTTGGATGTTACTGCAAAGGTAGATTAATACACCAATAAAACAGAAGAGAGAAAACAGGAATAGCTCCTGGTACACATGAGTATGGAATTTATAATATGGCTCATGCAAAGCAGCAGCAAGGGAAGGATTGCTTGCTAAGAACATATAGGACCTTAGGCACAAAACTACAGATAATAAATTTAATAGAACTAAGAAAAAATGAGGTGCTGAAAAGTAGTATAGAGTGTTATTCACGACTTGGTGGTTTAGGCAGCATTGCTTAAACAGGGAAAAACAGCAGTGCCAACTTCAAAATGATGCATGAATGAGAATAAGCTGTGTCAAAAGTTGCTCTTATCTATAGGTTGATGTGGGGTGTCCTTCTGTATATGGGTTGCTTTTATTGATTAATAAATAAAGCTGTCTGGCCAATGGATTAGCAGAGTAAAGTTGGCGGGAAGTATAAACAAAGATACAGAGAGAGAGAGAGAGAGAGAGAGAGAGAGAGAGAGAGAGAGAGAGAGAGAGTAGTCAGAGTGGACATGCCATGTAGCTGCCAAAGGAGAAAGAGGTCTGAACATTACTGGCAAGACATTAACCTTATTGTAAAATATAAACTAATAAAAATGGGTTAATTTATAGTTAGAGTTAGCCAATAACAAGCCAAAGCCATTGGTCAAACAATTATATATTTTAAGCCTGAGAGTGGTTAATCGGGATCTGGTGGGTGGAACAGAAAGTCTCTAACTACAAAAAGTTTCTGTTTGTTTGCAGATGTGGTGATGGAGCTCAGAGCCTTGTGCTTGCTAGGCTGTACTCTTGAATTGTCTCAAGCCCCATACCCCCAAATTTTCTTGCACAGAAAGGGAGAAGTTGTCTGAGCACTTATG
Source organism: Microtus ochrogaster (assembly GCF_000317375.1). NCBI lineage: Eukaryota > Metazoa > Chordata > Mammalia > Rodentia > Cricetidae > Microtus > Microtus ochrogaster. The sequence goes on along the minus strand of NC_022028.1, from coordinate 44,806,441 downwards.
ACAAGAAAAGAATTATATTGCCCTATCGAAAATGGATCTGAGACTACTCATAGTTGAAAAGAGACATCAAGAAAGGACAGTTTATGGCAATCCAGTGGGCAAGTGACAGAGAAACTAAAATAAGCTTTTGTTGTTGTTGTTGCAAAGAGAAGGTTCAGAATAATAATTAAACACATGAAAAAATGCTCCGTCTCAGGGAAATAATAACCAAGGCCACAGTGTAATGTTTCTGATGGTGTGTTATGCTGTTCAAAGGTCTGACGCAGAAGGATGCTGGTGGCCACCTCATTGACTCTCACATATGCACCTTGACAAGCAAACCAGGGTTGCCAATGAAGCAGGTACACGTACGTGCATGAAGAGAAACAACAGGAGACTACGCATAGACTTATGAGGACAATATCCTCAAGACCAAGACCACTCAACTATGTATTAAATGTGTGGTATAAAAATGTGGTAGAATAAAAGACACAGAAAAGTGCTAAACACAACACAGATGAGCAAATGGTAGCATTCACCAACACATGCACACTGGACCATTCTGCTTCTATAGATTTCAAAAGACAGAGGGAACTAAGCTACATCAATGTAAGAAAGTTCATTCTGGTAATGAATCTGCACAAGAGAACAAGGTCCAATAGGTGACTGAGTGTCAGGAGAGGAAGGTAGCTGCACTGAGAAGCAAAGTTGTTCCGTGGCTCACTGTATAAAAAAAACTGTGTTTGCTTTACAATAACATAGGAGTTATTCATTGGTATTACATCGCATTCACCTTTCTTAACATATGAGGGAAAGAAGCTGTGGTCTATAAAAGGCTTCAGAAGAGTTGGAATCATGCCCGTGAACTGAAAGGTTGATTGCCATCTTTATTTCTGGTTGTGTAATAGATAGGGAAAGTAATTGAGGCTGTAACATTTGTAAAGAATGAGAAATAAATCCAGATAGGTGTATAGGGCATGAATTCTCACCAGTCTATAAAACAGGAATACAATTTGTATAAAGTGGGGCCTTATAAATATGTAATGTTGCATTGACTGACACAGCAAGATGAATCGGGCAAGGTTGTAAAGCAGAAACAGTGGGTAATTCTTCTTCAGCAAACTGTTAAAAATTTTAAAGAAAACATGTTGCTCATGGGTCTGTGTGTACATCCACATGACTGTGTATGCATGCGGAGGCCAGAGGTCAATGAGGTCTTTCACTAGGCAAGGTTTCTTGCTGAGATCAGCACTTGCCAGTTGGGACTCGGTTAGCCAGCCCATTAGATCAGCAGGATAGAGCAATCTCCTTGCACCTGCTTCTCCAGGGCTGGGATACAAGTGTGCACTGCTGTGTCTACCTCTTTATATAGTCCTATGCTTTGTTCTCATACTTCCATAGCGAGCACTTTACCAACTACGCGGTTTCACCAGTGTCGTATACATTTTAAAGGAGAACTTTTTTTTTTATAGTAGATGACTTATCAGGCTAAAAACATGTTTGTTAGACTTTCCTCCTAAGTAACCTTCACACCTGAGATAATCCTCCATTACGGTCACTCTGTCCCAAGAGTTCTTACCAGCCCACTGCCAACCTCAATTACTGTTGTATTAACAATTCTTTTTAAAATGAGCTAAATATATAGTATGCTATTTGCCAAAATTCTAAAACTGGATAGCTATGCAATATTACAATACATTCTCATTTGCCAAGGGAGCTTATAGTTATGGCTATGCTTGTCTAATATGTCAAATACGTACATTTGGAAGTTGACATGTAATACCAACGTAGAATAAATCTCTTTCCAAAAATTTGTGAATCTTCAGTGTAAAATATCAAATTTAAGGAACTTCATTCATCATAGATAACTTAGCATGTTTCTGTGAGCCCAAACCCAGGATACTGATCTTTTTAAGATCAATAATGCAGCCTGTGCTTTAAGGAATTTCAATAACTGATGTTAATATGCTTCGGCAAGTATTCTACAAGGAGAGACCTAATCTGTAGAAATGTCCCCAAGGGGGTTCTAGGACATGTGTGTATATGTGACAGAAAATTTAAGACTGAGTAACCAAAGTTTAAAAAGTGGAGAAAGGAAATAAAACAAGTGGGGTAAAGGCAGAGGCAGAGGCAGAGGCAAATGGGAAAGCAGAGGCAGATGGGAAAGCAGAGGCAGATGGGAAAGCAGAAGCAGGAGTGTCATTAACTGTTTCAACCTCATGGCGAATGCTAGAAACCAACAGCCTAATGGAGGGGAGATTTAATTTAGCTCCCACTTAGAGCTTCCAATCCACTGTGACTGGGAGGACCTGGCTGAGTCTCTCAGTTGAGAGCAGTTGGCCTCCTACTAGGTAGGGAGCAGAGAGAGGGCACCTGTGCCAGCAAGTTCTTGCCTCTCTCTTTTAACTCTGAGTCCAAAGCATCTGGTATGGGGGACACCACTCACACTTAGGACTGGTCCCTACTCCTTAGTCTTTTCTAGAAACACCATCACAGATACGCCTGGAGTATGTGCTTCTTCAACCTTCCAGGCACTCACTGTTCAATACAACCATGTATACAATCAAAACTAACTGACACAGGAAAGATCTCAGACAGAGACATGAGTAACTCCAAACAGGTTAGGACAGATGTTGGTGAAGTGTCAAAATAGTTAGGTTCCTTACAGGTATAATTTCCTCATGGCATGCTGAGGGGACCATCTTCTATAGCTCAGCTGTGTTAGCTGCATTATCTTATGAGTCACATGGCAATAATTAGTAGCTATCAAGACTATTTCACAGTTTTAATAATACTTTGGATTAAAAATATGAGCCTGATAAGGTTGTTGGGAAAGAGAAGATGAGACCGTAACACAATGGCCAGCACGAATAGTAATCGGTATTGATGACTGGCAGCATATAGATTTCGGAGGAGGAGGGGCAGGTTCATGGCTTGCTGACTGCTGTCTTGGGGAGGACCAACTGAGATGTGGACTAAGAAGGAGGAGCACTTTCAGGGAAGATTGTTTTCCAGGCAAAGCTTGATGGTCAGAAGGAACACAAGATACAGCTGTGGAGCCACCAGCATCTGGATGGGATGCATTTTGTGGGTTTAACGTGAGTGGAGGTTTTCCAAAGGAATCCACAGTTGCAAGGGTATATTTAGAAGATAATTCCAAAGTTTCTGGGAGAATAGAAAGTATCAGACATAATCAAATATGAAAACTAGAAGCAAGCAGGTATTAGAGATAAGCAAAGAGACAAGTGACCTTTCATTAGTGACCTTGGGTCTATGGTGAATCACCATTCACTGTGTCTAGAATTATAAGATAATATTTACACATGCATATCTGCACAAAGACATGCATATACATTTTTTCTGACAGGTGGTAATAACACTAAAACTGGTAACAGGCCGGGCTTTAAATAACTACTATAAAAACACTTTCACAATTTTCAAATCCTTTTATAAACTGCTAATGGAACAGTCAAAAGATTGTTTCCAAAAATAGTGACAGGAAACAGATGAATCTCATTATCAGTAACCTTAGAGGTAGCAACATTGAAATAGACACCTCCAAATTTTCAGATCATGTGATTTGTGTGTGAGTGGTTCAGGGGATTGAGTGGTGGTGTTCGCATTCTATTGTTTGGCTTTGCAAGAGAACACATAAAGCTCTCCACTTGTGGCCCACTTAAAAAAGAAGTATTATAGTTTGAGGCTCTGCTGAGTGCCACGCTGAGCTACAAAATATAAAGGAAGACTCATAAAGCTCCCTACCTTCGTTTCATTTTTAGAACCCCACACGGAGAGACAACAGCTGCATCAGTCAGAGACAGACCACAGAGGCTAAGATTTATTTTTGTTTAATATTAAAATGTACAGTCGAAGGGAACATTGATTTTCTTTTCAGATGATGCCATCACTGCTCTTCTGAGCACCACAGTTTACTAATGGTCTGAAAACTGCTTTAAGGGTTTAGAAGTGAATGACTACCGGTGACGATTTAGCATGCAGATCACCTGTGAAATGCCCTTGATTTCAGGGTAAATAAATTCAGCATCGTTGTTTTAGAACTACAGGGGAATGTTTTTGTTGACTCAGGGCTCCATTGTCTTATAGGGCTTTAAGAACATAGCGGGCCATGACCAAAAGTTTGGTGGGAGAAGCCCTCCTCTACACTGTACACAGCAATAAGAACTAATCTAAACTAACAGGAAGTGTTCTCCCTCAGTTTCTTCCCTGGTGCGTCTATGTGTGTTTATGTTAGAGGGTTCTCTAAGTAGACAAATGCATTGTTTCTGAATTTGAAGAAGGTTGGCCTTTAAGGCATCTTTCATTGAGATGCAACTATGGAGGCTAGACACCAGGGTATAAGCTTGGGGGCTTATGTCCTCAGTTCCCTTCCTCTGCCCCCACTCAACCTACATATCCACACAGAGATATGTATCCAGTGTGTTAACTAAGATACTTACAGTCAGTACAGAAAATTCTGGGGTCCCATTCTCCCAATCATGAAGTCATGTCACTACAGATGATTTCCTGTGGAATACCATGATAGAGTTCCACCCCCCCCTAAAATTATACTGCCATTTGTCTTTTATTGGGAGCTATTGGATTATATGACTATATGACAAGCAACATTGGTCCTCCCTGATCTTACTACTGATCCCTTCAGCTTTTGTACTAAAACATTGGATTGCTCATATTAAAACACCATTAGAGGATAAACAGAAACCAATAACTCAGGCTTAGTACATATGTATCCTGGCTTTGAGACTGTCCTAATAGTCTGTGGTGACAATTAAAATAAAATTTATAAAGATCATGAGTCATTTAGTGAAATTAACGTATTACATAATTATCATTAGGTAGCAACAGGAGGCCTTTACTAGGCATCAAAATTCCACTGGAAGAACATTCTCATGTTCTTAGAGCTACACAGTCAGATGGATATCAGGCTCTTTGGGGTGTTTTTCTTGTCTTTGTACATTCAAAATTGTTCTGGTTTTGTGTGGAATCCAAGATCACTGCATTGGATGATGAGTGGTAGGTTCAGTGTTCAGTTTTCAAAACTGAAATACATCTTCTATGTATATGGATGCCCAAAAATGTGAGCCTATTTCCACCTTGTCTGAAGGTCAGAGTTTGAGGTTGTTCAAGGTCATTGGCAATAAGTGTGGCTGTACACCCTGGCCTAGGGTGTGGTTACTTGGTGTTTTGGACATTAAGATGGCCCATCCTGGTAGATCTACTCCACCCTGACCAAAGGTCAGAGATTTCAATCATACTTCTACTCCTTTTGAACTAAGAAGTTTGACCTAGGGAGTGGCTGCCTTCAGGATATTTGGTCTAGGGTGGGTTCACTGCCTAAACAACAGGATGCTTTTCTCATGAATTAATGGCTTGATACCTCAAAGTATTGAAGCAAGTAACTGCTTAAGTTGTCCTCTGGACCATGTTAAAGCAGTCTTTTTTCTTGTTTCCCCTGTTGTATTGGGGTATAAAAGTGTATGGAAAATCAAATGCAGGTGATTTCAGTATTCACTCAAACTCCCTCACAGTACCATAGTCTTCCATTTTATTATTTTTACCCATGTCTTTGTTTTCTTTACTTATTTTTCTAATCCCTACGTCCCTACCCTGGTAAGTGGTATCTTTGTCGAAGCTGGTCTCCTTCAGTTCTATACCATTTCTCATCAAATGCAAGAACAAGTACGTGGAGGTGGTCAATGTAATATCTTTTAGGGATCACTGGGGGAACTTTATCAGTATTTACTCATGTTTTTATTTATATAATATCTGAACTTTTATTACTTTAATTCTAGATAAAGAAAGCATGAATGTGTAAATACACAGATAACCGAACATCTGTTTCATCTGAATAGTCATTACATGATAGAAAGAATCTGTTTTAAACAATATGGTGTTTCAGAGTGGGATTCTAATATAATTCACTTATCAGTGATGGGCTTAGCCTCATGACTGGATTCTTATCCACTGTCTATTTCTCCCTGTGTACAGAGTCTCCCATGACAGCAATTAATCTTAGTCACTTACACAATTGGTGTTCCCCCATATTTGACTCTTTTTGGGTCCCCCAAATCTTCTACAACTAAGACAGTATAGAAAAACCTTAATGCTGTGAGATGTTTTGTTTATTATACACATGGCATGCCATGTTCCCGCTTCCTGTTTTGAATTATGTGGTGACTGTTCTGGTAGAGATTCCCAGTCTCCCTTTGTTCCTCTTACCAATGCAAACCCTCTGTGTGCCTCTCACGGCATCATCGTGACGTTTCTACAACAGCCGCTAGTGCAGACTTCTGTCTTCTTCCTTGGTGGCTTATAGAAACCATCGACGTCCTGTACCCAGCTATCACAGCATCTGTCATACTCTGGCGGTGTCCATCTGCTAGCATCTACCATCACATCTGTTGCCCATATAGAAGAATGTGTCCATTTGCTTATGATGGATAAAGGAAGGCCACAGTGTGTCACTCTACCTTCAATACTGGTAGCAGCCATGACTCAGCCAGAATCAATGACATTTTAGAGGTGTCATTCTGGTACAAATGTTTGTATTCTCCTTCAGTGTCCCCTAATACTAGGTACCTGCTTTTAAAGTGGTAGCTGGTCTAATGACTATTCCTATTTTGGGTACTTTTTTTTTCTATACTCATCTTTACCTCACTTCTAGTACTACCTGAATGTACTAAAATTATTGATGTATGTATGTGTTTCTTGAGTATATATGTGGTGTGTGCACATGTGTATCTGAGTATGTATGCCTCTGTAGGCCCTGCAGAAGGCAATGAAGGACACTGAGTGCCCTGTGCCATCAATCTCCATCTTATCCCGTACAAGACAGTGCTGTTACAGAACCTGGAGCTGTGTTGGCAGCCAGTGAGCCCCAATGATCTTTCTGTCTCTACTGCCCACAACAACTGGAATCCAGGTATATTGTGGCCACATCTGGATTCTTATGAGGTGGCCAGTGATTCAAAGTCAAGGACAAGCGCTTATGCAGCAAGTGTCCTTACCCACTGTGCGATCTCCATAAACCCCTAGGAAACTATTTCTATCTAAATCTTCTGTTACATGTGATGTCCTTGTATAATCCACATGTGGTACTTGACAGTAGAGATGGCATGAGGGCGTGGAGCCATGGGTGGCTTCACATCTGCTCTCTAGTTTGCAATGTAGCATCAGTGACACCACAATGGCTCAGGTTCTCCCTGGTGGTGAGTTGGAGGGGAAGAAAAATGCAAAGTGCCTTCTCCCCGGGATTGGTGACAGAAAATGATGACCATGGAGTTGGCAGTTAAAGTATTGGCAGAACTATGAAAGAAGAAAGGACAGGTTCAAACTAGTCAATCACTCCTAGGACCTGGGCTGGGGAGGTGGCTCAGTGTTTGAGTACCTGTGTGGAAGTGGGAGGATCAGAGTTTAGATCCTCAGAATCCATATACATGGTTCTGCTGACATGTAGTTATGGTGATAATTCCAACCTTGAAGATGAAAGTGAGGGATCTTTAGAGCAAGGTAGCTATGGAGAGTAGATAGATCCATGATCTCTGGGTTTGATTGAGTGAATCTACCCCACTGAATAAAGTGAAAGAGCCATCCAGGGTGTTTGCTGGCATCAACTCCAACCCAGACCTCCATATGCAAGCACACCCACATGTGTGCACAAACATGCATAAACACACACACACATACACACACACACACACACACACACACACACACAAAGAGGGAAAAAAATCTCAGTATCTAATATGAAAGTTCAAGTCTACAACAGCATTTAAAGAAAATGTCTTCCACAGTCAGAGAAGATTCTATTAAAACCTAGGTTCTATGTTTGGTTAAGAAGTAGTGGAATTCTAGAAAATTCTTATTCTGAGAACCAACCAGACTCCTTTGAAAAAATGAGCATGAAGAGCACATCCTTATTCTGAAAGATTGTCCCCACTACTGGAAGATGGTAGACTCTTTGAAAGGTGGAGCCTTGTGGGAGATTCTTGTACCCTTTGGGGCATGCACTTAGAAGATATTTCTTTCCTCTTCCTGGATCCAGACATGGGCAGTTGACTCAGCTGTACAGTTGTGTTGTGGTGTTTGTCCTCTTGTCCACAGCAATGGACTGTCTGGTCTCAGTAAACACTGAGCTAAGTCAGCATCCTGTTTATAATGTCATTTGCCTAGGATGGTTCCCAGGGGTAAGTCTTAGGGATTCTGCTGGAGGACACCTCTATGCTTCATTTGCAGGAGGAGCTTCAGAGGATACTCTCTGCCTCTAGACACCTCTTATCCTGTGGTTTCCAAACCACAAGCTGTGCTGGAGACCAAGCATAGACCAAGTGTGGGAGCCTGGCCACAGTTTAAGAGAAATGAGAGTTCGCCAAAAGCAACTGAAGAGCTGAGGTTATGGTTTAAGTGAATGAGTGTTCCACTAATAGGCAAAGCTGTGGGCTCTTCACTAGCACTGAACATAAATGCTGCAGAAAAGAGCCATCATGCCCACATAGGAAGTAGAGGAACACACTTAGAAATTAATCCTAGAGTGTGCAAAAATACACAAGGAGTAGAGTCTTAAGCACAGATTTATGATATCAAATGAATTCGTATCTAGTGTTTGATATTTTGAATTAGGAAGGTCCACAGCCAAACCTAATGGTGTACTGAAATACAGTTTCTAGATATATTTCATTTTTTTCTCAGAAAATAAAATTAGATGTGTTAAGTTAGAATACTCTAATATCGATCTATGTTTAAATTACACAGTATTTTTAAATATGACACATAAAAATCAAATGTACAGGATTTGACTATGAAATGGTCATAGAGAGCACTCAAAGAGTCTTTTAATAGATCACCTGAACTGCATCTCTTTTCAAAATTACAATGTAAGAAATTAGGTCCCTCCAAACAACATTTAAGATACATGATTATTCCGCTTACCCTCACTTGTCCCACGAAGGCATTGGCCTCCTCCTCCAGCACAGAGAGATTCCTGGGCAGATAGGGATCAAACACAGGAGCGTTGTCATTGACGTCTGTCACCACCACATTCACAGTGGCAGTAGAGGTCTGAAAGGAAGAGAGAAGGAGACTGTGAGAGGGGAGAAGAGCGGCCATTATTTTGGATTCAGTTGTGTCCACACTGGTTTTTCTTTATCTGAAAAGTATCTTGGTCTTTAGCTTTCCAAAGAAAAAAAGACATAGAACATAAAAGAATCAGCTTGAAAGCCTCAAATACCTCAAAAAAAAAAAAAAGATGGAGAAAGTCGATGATGATATCAAAGGGCACACGTCTTGCTGAGAATGCCAAGTATCTCTTGGAGGCTTACCTCTCAGGTGATGCTACCTTTATTTAATTCACATGTAGTGAGCATTTGTTTATACACACTCGCACCCTTTCATCCAAAGAATATACTATCCTGTAGTTTTTCTCACTTGTGTATTTCCCTGCCTAAACATAAATACATACACTATCAAATAGCATGGTATATAAATAAGCGTCTTCAGGCAAGATGACACTGTCAGAATATATCACCTTAGTAACTTTCCATGTTTACATTTAAAGCAAGAATTTGAACCCCATGAAATTATTATTATATTAAATTAACATTGAAATTGCTGTGTTCTAAGTCCCCAGACAATGGCATTAGTGTCAGTTAAGCCACCCGTTTTTGTGGAAGCTGTTTTCTTACAGGGAAATCTTGGCTTAGTGAACCTGAAAATGTTACAGAGTTCTTGGAGTCAGTAAACTTGTCTTTATGTGTGACTTGAGTGTGAGCCACCATCTAACCTGGCTTCTTTCCTTCTCTGTCTCAGTGTGCGGTGGGTGGTACAAACCAAACACAGAAGGAAGAACCCTAATAAGTTAAGCCATACAGTATGGTATGATAATAAAATGCTTAGTTGCATGCCAATGAGATACAAGAGGAAAAGAGAGAATAAAAATTCCAAGAGAGTTTGGTACAAGATTTAAGAAAATATTAACACATTGAGCCCTGAACACCAGCAAAAGTATTTACATGAAAAGTTTCAATGAATCTGTGGGTAATGTGCAATGAAACTAGACACAGAGCATGAGCTGCAGTGGGTGGCTCTATAGAGGTGGTGTGGCAGTCAGCAAGGGCAAAGACACACAGTAGGGTTTCTTGACTGCCAGAATGGCATGGCCTGGAAAATGACTATATGATCGGTTGTAAACAACACAGCTCCTCATTTGCCTGCAGGAGTAACTGTGCTTTCCCCAGTTTCCAAGACTTCTATTCTAAACTGTTTCTACTTTAACAAAATCAAGAGCCATCTTTCATAGAAATTTACCCCAAACCTCCATATCTATTTTATAACACGTTCAGTTGTCATCAAAACTTACCACGCATCACAAAGTCGTGCTGAACATGTGTGGTTTGTTTATTTGTGTCCATTGATGACTTATCCCATCATAATTTATATTATGTATACATGACTTATATGTGTTTAATGTTCCACCATGCTTTGCTTTAAAGACATGAACACAGGCATAAAAGCATTCTGTAGCCCATATATGAAAACTACCCAATGCCCATTCATAGCAAATATTTGTAAAGGGTTTTACTCATGTGGTGACCCAATGTCACAAGCGATTTTGTAGTATAGTTCCGGGCCATAAGCTTGAGTGACAAGTCACTCCCAATCATATGTAGCTACAGGACGTCACTGACATAGGTGAAAGCCCTACACACTGACAGGAGTCATAGGACAGCAAGGAGAACTGGAGAAAGTCCTACATCACAGAGGGTTAGGGGAGGGCCCAAGTATGGGATAATTTGTTTCTTGCAATGGGCAATGCTCACAGTTGCTTTCCTACTGTGGAAACTCATCACGCTTTCCAGTTATGGTTTGTGTACTCTACTCTTTACATATTTCCAATGATACCGTTTAATTTAAAAGATGCAGGCAAACAAATACACATGTGTGTACATATACTGTGAATTTATATAAAGAAATTAAAATGTTTTCTGACTAGATGGGGTGCAGGTGTTTTATTTTCCCCTTGTAACATTAATATATTTCTCAAATGTTCTCCCAGAGAGCTACATTGCTTCTATAACAGAAAAATATTTGAACAAATGTTATTTCATTTCAAGTTATGCTGGAAGTGAAACCAGTTTTTTTTTTAAAAATGTGTTTTATGGGAGTAGTATTTCCCAGTTTGCCTGAGGGTGAGCAAAATATTAATTCTGACAGCTTAAGCTAAGACCTCAGAGTGGCTGTACTAGTGTTGCTGGCATTTTTTTCAAGTTACCTTTATGTCCACCTCTGCCTTTCGTATCAATCTATTATGTTTTTAAATTCTCCTTCCTCCCAGGGAATAGTAGGCTGGCAGACTATCTTGGATGCACTATCAAAGACTCTGACCTCTGGCTGGCTGATGCACAGGGGAACTGAGTTATCACTGAGGAAATGACCTACTGATGGGAACTTGGGCATCCTTTTCTAGGCTGTTCTGAGTGTTACAGGAAATGGCAGGAACCTCCATTGCTGAGCAAGTTTTATTTCATAAATTTTAAGAGAGGGATAAGTCCCATGTCAATGTTGCCCGGTGGTCAGTACTGCACAGCTGAGCAAGTTCTATTTCATATTTTAAGAGAGGAACAAGTCCCACATTAAAGTTTCCCGGTGGTCAGTACTGCACATTAGGCTCTACTTGATAGTACTGCACATTAGGCTCTACTTGACTTGAGATCTACTGGCCATACTCTTGACTATGCTGACATCATCACAGACTGCCTGGATACAGGGCATGATGGTTTTAATTTTTAGATTGGTCAGGATTATAGTCACCCTATGGTTCAACATGGCTCAAGCTTCACTCTAAGGATAGATTCTAGGTTTTAAACCTTAATTACCAAAAAATGGACGTAGTCTGTGCTGATAAAGGTATGATTAAAAGACCCTTCTCACAATTAATTCTATAAGTCAATTTGTAATATGACAATCCACAAATAGCAAACCAGTAAACCTAATAAATAAGACAACTGACATCAAATACTGGTAAGGATGTGAGTAAAAGGGGCCCACCATTGACTGGTGTAGGGAATCCTAACAAAGCTAAAACTAAATCTACAATATGACCCAGTATATACACCACTCCTTGGCATATGCCCACAGGACTCAACATCCAACTTCACAGATACTGGTTCAGCTATGTTCATTGGTGCCTTTTTCACAATAGCTAGGAAGTAGAAACAACCTAAATGTTCTTCAGTTGATCAATGGATACTGAAAATGAGGTACAGAACACTGTGGATACTATTCAGCTGTAAAGGAAAATGAAGTCATAAAGACTTCAGGGAAGGGGGTAGAACTAGGGTTAACACCGACTGAGAAGACACATGCCTTCTTGTGTGTTGTTCTCGGGTCTGCACCTGGCGATATACATATACAACCTCAAGTAACGGCGGGTACCAAGAAAATGGGAAGAGAGCACTGGGCAGGGATGCAGAAGAGGGTCTCTGGAGAGGAGAATGGTAGGATAAGGGCATTATCAAGTCAGACATAGTTAAAGCGGGGAAGGCTGTGGGAGCCCGCAGTGTGACTCCACTCCATTTTGACTTAAGGTCAGAGTTCAAGCTTGTAAACACAAAGTTTGACCTAAGAATGGTCATTTGACATTTTGCTACTCAAGGCCAAATAACAAGTTGTTTGGCCAAAGGTGTGGTTACTAGATGTTTGGCCAATTAAGGAGGTGATTATGCTTGTTTGTTCCTTGAACCATGGCAAGGAAGTCTTTTGCCCTCCCCTTTTACTTTGGGCATATAAGACTTGGAGAAATAAATTCAAGGCTTCTACAATATTCACTGAGAGGCCCCTCCCCCGATTCTATCTTGTCTTTTGTCTCTTTTTTTCTTAATCCTCACACCCTTTATCAGGTATTGTTAGACAAGGCAGCTGGTCCAGACAGCAGACTTTAACTTGGGAGGGGTATGGAGATAAAGCATCGTAGAGGGAGGAAGGCGTGAATATCACTGGGGCTGTCTGAAAAAGCCACAGGCAAATATAGTATTTCACAAGGTCATTTAAACACGTGCAGAATTCCACTCTGGGGGATAGTGCCCTCTACCCAGAGCCATAAATTATCTAACAAAATTCTCAGTTTCAAGAATGGGAAACCTCCCTTGGAGTTGTGGGTTGCAGGGTAACCAGAAGACTCCAAAACAATATAGGCTATTGTCATTGTCCTCTGGCGCTCCAAACTTGAAGCTTGTACTCCATTGTTGAAGACACCAAGGACTTTTGACACAGGAATTGGAAGAAAATGGACTCCCAGAGACGGCAGCATGCACAGGGTCTGCAATGGTCATCATCAGATGGGGGTCCTAGGACTAAAAGGAGAAATGGGCTCACGCTCCCATTCCTAATGCAGGGACTGACCTGGAAGCCTTCTCCATGAGAGCTCTCACTCACAGTATTAGAAATTGCTATTCAAGCTACTAAGGGAGAAGAGCAATTGGAAGTTTTACCCAGCTATAAGGTCAATGAACCACAATAACGCTCAGGAGAAATAAAGCTACTTACAGAACACACAGTCCCCACATCCAGATAACAAAAAGTTTATTCATATTTCAGAAATTCATTTTTGTTGTAAAAATGGAAGTTTAAAAGGTTGAGAAAATTATGATCTATGACTTAAAGGAAGATTTTTTTAGTGCCAAATAAACCAAGGAAGTGGAAGGTCAGTAGTGGAAACACTACCTAGAGAATGATAATGGAAAT
>NC_022028.1:44786044-44792607 GCF_000317375.1 Microtus ochrogaster | reverse complement strand
AAGCTCAAGTATCAAGAGCCAGGGGAATCTTATTAGGTCACTGGATTTCCTTTGTGATTTGGAAAAACGTTCTTCCTGTCATTGAGGCTGAGCTGTAAAATTTTTCAAGGGAGAAAAGCAAGGAAAAGAGAGCATCATTTATAAAGATGGAGCAGGGGAGAGATCTGGGGATGATGGAAGAGAGACTCAGAGGAAGGGAGGCAGAGCACACAGTCTCTCTCCTCACCTCATCCCTGATACCTGGAGACACCATGGAGGTGGTTGGCACATTCTACCCAAGTGGAAGCTAGTCATAGAGAGAGGAAGAGGAATTTGTGATAATCAAATCATATCCATGAACGCAGAGTCAAGTTGGCCCAGGTTTTCAATCATGTTTTGTTTTAGTCTGGTTTTGTTGGACCGGCCGTAGCTCAGAATTAAGAAACACTACATAAGATGTCTTAAAAGGACAGAGTAAGTGTGAAGCCCTTCCAAGAAAAAGGGAAGCCAGAGTCTAAGAACCTACAAGCGATGGCTGGGAATACATGTAACAATGGGTAACTGCTTCAACGCCAAGAAACAGGAGGCATTCCATCAAAACCTCTCCCAGCTACACTTTGGCAAGCTCATAAACAAGCAGCGACTCTAAATGAGTATAATTATTAATATGTGAAAAATGAATGTAATTATTAATATGCGAAAAGTGACTTATGTCTGTGAAGATTGATAAAATCTACACATTTATAATAATAAACTGTAGTTAGCTTGCTGAGGTTTTTAATTATTTAGAATGAAAGCAGAAAAAATAAATTATAGGAAAGTCAAATTATATAAAATCAAATCCTCTCCAAAATTTACAATGAGAAATATAGTGTGAGGATCCTTATTTATTTTCTCATTGGAATTTAAAGAGACAAGAGATCTTCATAAAAAAAATTTATCCTGGCAATTTATTTCATATAGATTAATTTTAACTTAACTTTTGTTTAATCAAAACCTGACTACCCCTGACCTATGTTCAGTACACATTCATTTATAATTCTATGCTTTGTTTGAAATATTATTTTGTTATGGCTGGCCAAAAGTTAAAAAGTTTAAATAAGAGAAGTGTTTTTAAACTAAGGAATACATTACAATATGTTGTATAGTTTTTTTCTTCAGGTACTGGCTGTACCTGGCCCCTAAAAGTATCTCTCCCAGTGCTGGAGAGATGTCTCAAGAGTTAAGGGCTGGTTCTGCTTCTGCCAATGTCCTGACTTCAGCCCCAGCACTCATACAGGGCAGCTCAGAACTGCCTATACCTTCATAGCTTCAGCGCTCTCATCTGGCCTTTGCAGGCATCTGCATGCGTGTGTGCAATCTCCCCATTAAAAATTAAAAAAAAATGCATATATAACAAATTACATGAATGATTAGACTATTCAAATCAAATATGGTTGGTTAAAAATTTAAACATTTCAATATTTGTTTTCAATACAAACTTTGGAAACTAGTCCAGAACTTATTCTAAAGCAACAAGTTTTTAAAGCTGAATGAGATCTTAATAATTAAAGAATGAGGAAATAGAAACCTAGACTTGCTGTGACCCAGAAAGCAGAGCTGAGATCCACACGCGGATGACAGAAAATGCCCTGCTGTCACACAGTAGCTGTAACATATGGCCTGCGTAATGAGCAGCACCATGCTTAGCAGAAGGCGGCTCTGGCCCAGACAGTGAACATGCTGGCTAGTCTCCATCTCGTCCCTTCTCTGAGGCATTTTATTTTGAAGGGTAGGCCTAAAATATCCTCGGTGATGTCACCGCTGCCATCAATTCCCGACTGATGCTTTGATTCTCCCCGAAGCTATGTGTACCCTTTACTTTACTTCTACCCATGGTTGGCCTGAATGCTGTTTTGTTCTAATTACACCCTTTATATAGCTAATTAAGTAGACCCTCCTTCGTTTCCTTAGCAACCCCTCTCAGCTGTTGACTTGTTAGGTGACTCAGTAATCTTTAATATTACTGTTTTTTTAAATTTATTTTCATGCTGGCTGCAGCCTCCCCTCTCTCTTCTCCCTCTAGTCCTCTCCCCTCCATATCCACTCCCCAATCCACTTCTTAAGGTGCCATGTCTTGTTGGTGCTAGAGGAAGGTTTGCCCTTTTCTGGACTGGGTAATCTTTCATCATCAGTGAAGTTGCAAGTTCCTCCTAGAGAGTCTGACTCTTGCACACTCCTAGAACACTGGCACGTTACAAATCATACATATCTCAATATTCTTTGAACTGTGTTTTATTGCCTGCATAGTGCTACCAAAATCTTTAAAATGTCAAATAGTTCTTATGGGAAGATTATAAGGGCCAATTATCTCTATTTTTCTTAACTCTATGAAGACTTTAATATTATTTCTGTATTTATTTGATACGTTTCATCTAGGTAACTTTTCTCAGCAATCCCCCTGATGTGAATGTTCAAAACACATTCTCTTATATTCAGACAAGTTGCCATAGAGAGCAAAGTCAATTCAAGGAACTGGAGTATGCTACTGTTGAACTGAATGATGACACCTACACATTTCATAGGTTCAAAATTATTTCTAGGCAGCTGTGTTGAGTTGACAGGTAAGCAGCTGGCTAAAGGAGATGAAACATGGGGCCTGGGGGTATAGTTTAATCTATGAAACCTGTGTGTTACAAGCATGAGGAACCCAAATGAGCTGGGCATGATGGCACAAACTTATAAGTCCTATGTTAGTGGTGTTGAGAGAGATAAATCCCTTGGGCTTGCTAGCCAGCCAGCCTAATCTGAAAACCAGCTCCTGGGTCAAGGCTTGATCTTGACCTCTGCCCTGAAATTGTGTACATACTGGTATACACATGTATATACATACATACATACATACATACATACATACATACATACATCTCATACATGCACACACACGAGAGAGAGAGAGAGAGAGAGACAGAGAGAGAGAGAGAGAGAGAGAGAGAGAGAGAGAGAGAGAGAGAATAATAATAAACTCCTACCAGTGACTGAAACTCTGCACTGTTTAAAATCTAGATATGGAGACTGTGAGCAAAATGATTGAAAGAACACATATATATGATGTTTAATTTTAGACTCTTGTAATGCTGATCTGTGGTAAAGGCTCAGGCCAGGCTCTGGGCTCGATCGCCAGAGGTTAAAATAAAGGAAAAAAAAAAAACAAAGAATAAAAAAAAAAATCTCCAGAAAGATACTTAAAACTGATGACAGGTCTAGAATAAAGTGGGAAATGGAATTTACCTCTCTAAAATTATAGGTAGCTTTCATTGGAGATCATTAAGTTTTCATCAGATCCTGAGTGATCCCTGTGGACACCTCTGGCCTCAATTGACCCAGTTTCCTAGGCACTTCAACCTCTCCCATTCCTGCCTCTTTAAGAGTGGGACCCAGTGGAGCATGTTCAACCCAGAAAGCCTCAGGAGGCACTCTGCTGCTGCTTGGTACTGACACAGGGCAAGGACTGGTAGAGAAAGTCTGAGTTCAGGTTCTCTGTAAGTTGTGACGATAAAATGGCAAGGGTGTGGATCACAGGGGTCTGTTCCGCATATCAAAGGCCGAGGTACAGGACAGTCTCAGAATCTGGATTTCTCTGTTAGGAAGCACTTTGTTTGGTGGCTAAGGCTCCTGATGGCTGTCACACATGTTTTAGAGTGTAGGGACATGGGACTCTTTGGTTTCCTTAGTCTTGCTCTGAGCACCCTTCCCAGTGATCATACTTACCCCACCGGGTCTGCCATCTGAGGCTGTGACGATGAGGATGTAGCGGTCTGTGCTCTCCCTGTCTAGCGCCTTCCCTAGCGTGAGAATCCCCGTGCTAGAGGCAGAGAGAGAAACAAAAAGACAGTGTATCATGTGAGTTGTTCTTTTCCTGACTTGGATGTAAAGGTCCCTGCAGACCTTTGTACCTCTCTCTCCTCTTCCTCCCTCTCTTCCTTCTCCTCATCCCTCCTCCTTTCACCCCCATTTCCACTTCCGTCTCTGTCCTTCACTGGTGTTCACAGCTTACCTTCGCTTGTCCCCCTCCCCCTCTGGTTTCTATTCCTCCCTACACATAAAAAATTGCATACTTCCTTTATATAGCTCATGAAGCAGAAGAGGGTCCATTGGGAAGAACTATTTTGATTATTTTTATCCACTTTGCATAATCATAAACTGAGTATTAAAGTGTGATTTTAGGGCTCACGCTGAAATCAGAAATGATTTTTTAAAGTTGTTGAGATTCTTAGCAATAAGGAGGAAATTGCAAACCTGAATGAGATCCCAGAGATGATTCTCAACCTTCTAGTGGGAAAATCAAGCAAAACAACATCATTATGGTTAACTCATTCCTGGGAGACATACACAGGCCTTGTGAGTCATGATTTCAAAGTAAAAGGCTCCATGGTTCCCAGGCAACATGACAATTCTCAGACAAGGCTCCCCTTCCAAATAGCATGTGTGTTCTTATGTATTGCAAAGTGCTCCACTGGGAGAGAAGCTTTCTATTTGACAAATTCTATGATGAAGCCTATTTTCTTTTGCATGTCCCATTCATAGAACTTATAAAAAAATCAGGTAATTCAAAGAGTATATTAAATCTGCAGTGTGCCAAATTTTTAATAGTTATTTTTATTTCCATAAGTGTGCTTAAATTTATAAGTGTTTTGTAAGGGATTCATATTGTATATTTTATATCATTTATAATAAATTATAATTAGTGTTCATGTGCCCATTTAATAAAATTTAAATATACGCTTGTGTATGTACTAGAAATTATATCATTTGCTTATTTTTATGAAATTTAGAGTGATATCAATCCAAGTAACCTAATTTACAAATAATATTTAAATAAATTATTATCTTTAGAATTATTTAATTCTACCCAGAATAAATATCCCCTGTGCATACTTTCCTCCAAAGTAATACCAATAACAATTCAGCTATTTAAAAATAAGCTCAAAATGTCTTTTTTGGGTTTTACACTGGATGCTACAAATGAAATTTTCATCAAGCACCCACTGTAAGAAAACATTTATTTTAATGCATTAAAACACTGAGATATTAGTCAAATGTAAGAACCTAGTTTGCTTTTAATTGATAAATAGGCTTCGTTTCAACTTAAATGCTTTGATTCTGAGAGTGGGATTTATGTGATACTCATTGCAAGGGGCAGTGAAAACAGAGTTGGGAGAAAATGGAATCCAGGGACACAGTAGCTCATTTGGTTGATTTTGTTGTTGATGGTGCAGACTTTGGAAGCTCTCAGAGCATATGGCAGGATTGGGAAACACTGCCTGAAAACTGTTTAGTCCAAATAACTAAAAACCACTTCCAGAACACATTCACAGTAATCAGGTTTGTATCAACTCTACACCGCACATGCCTCAAGCAATCTCACTGTGCACTAACATTCAAAGAGAAAAGTGAGGCGGTTTTTGCTTTTCAGACATACCTACAAGCAACTCAAGGAAGAGGAAGGATGTCAACCTAGGTGTAGTACAATGAGAACAAAAAAACGGACAGTTTCTGCCTTGCACTGCTTTGTAACAATTATAGTCCTTTGTTCCTTTCCTCCAACTCTCCTCAGGCATGAACTGAGAAAGCATCTTGATTTTCTGTCTTATGTCAAATTATACATACATCTATTTTTTCTTATTTATCTGATTATGATGGAGATAAAGTGCTATACGCCTTCTGATTCTATGATGGAGGCACTTGAATGTGGGGGAATATTTGGCACAAGGAGGGAAATGGAGATAGTATCTTGGAGTATTCAGTTCAGAAAGATGAGTCAATGGAGAATATGAACATCTCTCATGGTAAAGCTGGCCTGGAGGAACATTCCCACTGACTGGTGGAGGCCACGAGGCAGGAAACACTATCTGCATCAGGAGTGCAAAAAAATCTTTGCATCATGCACAAGCATTATTTATGATAAAAATCTAACCACAGTGCTGTGTAAGTTTTGCAGGACTGCAAACATGGCTCAGACATGAAGGTAGTGGGTGTGGTGAATAAGGCAATTCCATGACAGCATCTCCCCATGGCTGGAATAATCCTTTTGTATACTGTGAAGATGTATAACTCTCACTGTTTAATAAAGAACGGACTGGCTGATAGGTAGGTAGAATTTTGGGGGCAGAGAGAATGCTGGGAAGAAAGGTGGGGTTTGAGGAGACATAGAGGAAGCAGGAGATGGACATGCAGTGCTGAGATAGAATATCAAGCACATGGTTGAACATAGATAAAATATAGGTTAATTTAAGATATAGAAGCTAGTTAGTAATAAGCCTAAGCTATTGGTCAAGCATTTATGATTAATGATAAGTCTCTGTGTGGTATTTGGAAGCAGCTGGCAGGACAGAGCTGAATGGCTCTCTCAATGAAAAACTCTGCCTACACCCGACAGATCATCAAAACTCCAAGCAGTGTCAGACCCACATTGGCTAGGACTCAGTAAATGGTCAGATATTTATAGAACCCACATAAAGACACAATAAAGAAAAGGGTTAAGTTAATAATCATGGGAGAGCATTACGGTGATTCTGTTTGTTTTTGTTTCTACTCTCCTGGCT
>NC_022028.1:44772862-44785344 GCF_000317375.1 Microtus ochrogaster | reverse complement strand
TTCAGTAGGCTGCCTTTTTGTCTTATTGGCTGTGTCCTTTGCTTTACAGAAGCCTCTCAGTTTCAGGAGGTACCATTTATTTATTGTTGCCTTCAGTGTCTGTGCTACTGGGGTTATATTTAGGAAGTGGTCCCCAGTACCCATGCATTGAAGATTACTTCCCACTTTCTCTTCTATCAGGTTTAGTGTAGTCAGATTTATATTATGGTCTTTAATCCATCTGGACTTGAGTTTTGTACATGAGGACAGATATGAATCTATTTTCATTCTTCTACATGTTGACATCCAGTTATGCCAACACCATTTGTTGAAGATACTTTCTTTTTTCCATTGTATAATTTTAGCTTCTTTGTCAAAAATCAGGTATTCATAGACTTTCACATGGCCTGCTTGATTACAAACGACATATTCTAGCAGCAGAGGCTGTGGCTATCTTATTGTCACCATGGGTAAGTTATCTCTCCCTACATACACTGGCAACAGATGTGGAACATCAATTTTGCTCTTTAGAAAGACTCCCCCAGGCATCATGATGCAGAGCAGAAGCCTGTGGTGTCTCTACACTAACCATCTTCTCGAATGCCCTCACCCATTACAAAAGCCATGACCCGAGTCTCTCTCATACCTTGAGAGCAGGTAGACTAAAAAGGTGCTGCTATTTTATTCCATCTTAGAGGTGATGTAATACACCTGGCTGCCAAACCTCCCTTCAAATGAACGAGGCATTAGTGCTGTGCTCTTTCCGGAAGAGCCCTTGTTGCTACGAGCAACTGACAACATTACAGACACCTAATTAGTCTGAGGCTCTGCCTGCAAGTGAAATTTTTCCACCTTGGTGGATTTTAGCTGATAAAATTGTTTAAGATAAACAAATAGTCTCTCGGGAAAGGTTTGGTGTTTAGAATTACCCCCAGTGCTCATTAGCATTCATAGAAAAAAATGTAAACTAAAACTACAAACCGCCAAAAGTCTGTCCTCTTGCTAACAGCGTGTCTGTCGCTTGACGTTAACAGGGGGCAATCAAGTGTAAATCATTTCCTTGTAACTTACGTTTCTGAGAGATTAAAAACTCGCTGAGGGTCTCCATTCTCGATGGCATATGTGATTGGGTCTCCCTCTCGATCAGTTGCCTTCAGAGAAGAAAACATAATTCAATTACCAACTAATTACAGAATGTTCAAACTATTAGTGTTAAGGAATAAAGCATGACCTAATGTCAATGACTGGATAAAGAATTTTATACTGAATCTTGCATTTTTGTCAGTACAAGAATTTCATGTGTGTATAATAGGTAATTTATATAAGTTAATGAGCTTAACCATTTTATTTTTAGGCACCTATGTCTGGAATGTAAACAAATATGTTAAATGAGGGCTGGAGAGATGGCTCAGAGGTTAAGAGCAGTGCCTGCTCTTCCAAAGGTCCTGAGTTCAATTCCCAGCAACCACATGGTGGCTCACAACCATCTGTAATGGGGTCTGGTGCCTGCAGGCATACACACAGAATATTGTAAACATAATAAATAAATAAATATTTAAAAAAATATGTTAAATGATACCTACATAATTGGTTAATATATTATATATAAATTAATATTAAATAATATATCATTATAATATTTAAACACTTTTCTATTTAAACTCTTTCCTCCCAGGTCAAAATGTATCAAGATAGTATTCAAATCAGCAAAAACAATTCTGATTAAAATCTTGAATTCAAAGTTAGAGTACACTTATCAGCTATGCAACTATTTCTCAGCTTCCTTCTCATAAAAAAAGCAGGCGATGGCGCAAATTGTAATGGAAGTTGAGAGATCTAAATTGAGACACTATATCAAGGCTGATATTTAGAATATTGCAAACTTTCAATAAGTTGAACGACTTTATCGTTGCTGTTATTTTCTTTTTTCCTAACCTTGGTCTAAGAAGCAAACCCCACATCTTCTCACCCTGAGATCTGTGTCACTCTCCTTTAAAGCAGAGGCATAGCATGTGTTGCTGGAAGAGGTCTATGCTTGCTCATTTCAAAACATTAAATACTTTTCTTTTACGAAAAGCCATCAAATTCCCCAATGAAGTCATGGGTGGAAAGGGGGCTCTGGTGGCTGTGTGAAGAATATCAAAGGGAAGCCATAGTTGGAGAATGGAATCTCAGTGCTGCTCAAAGAATGCCAAGGGACTTCTCTGATCTTATTCTAGGGTGAGGGAATTATCCTTGGGGTGAGAAGAACCTTATCCGTGGGTCACTGTTAAGATACAGCCTGTTCCTTGGGTAAGATAAGCTCTTGCCTGTTACTGACCAGATACTAGGCTGTGCTCTGGCAGCTATTATTGCTTTGGAGTTGGACTCAGGAATAGGGTTGTCACTGGACTTCCTTCGATAGGATATTAAGTGGATCAGACAACCACAGTCCAGTAGGCAATCCATGCCTCGCTGGACAGGAAAGCCATTTCTATTGGCAGGTCAACCTATGAAACCTGCTACAGGACCTGAACATGCAACATCCCTCCAAACTGCCACACTACAGCCACGGCTATGAACTCCTACAGGACGATGCCTTCCCATACTCCATGGACATCTGAATAGTTACACTTCAGTTTATAATAAACTACCATTTTCCGTATTACAAGACTCTGTCCAATCTGCTTCATGCATGGCCAGTTCCTCTCTATGATTTATGTTCAGCAAATGTCTCATTGCGATATGGCTCAGTGTGTCAAGAGACCTGCCACAGAGCTTACACTCCCCAGGACCTACATGATGCAAACAGAAAAAGAAACGTGACACTTGCAATTGTGCCCGGACTATTTGACATGCACTATAGAATATGGATCACCAGACTATCCAGTATACACACAAATAAATGAATGTAGTAATAAAAAGAACTGACTACTTTCATTGCCTCGACATCTCAGAAAGACCAAACTGTCCATCTCGCCTCTCCACACATCTTCTATTCTTTAGCCTGCATCTTAGCCTGCATCTTGCATCCTCTTGCCTTCTCAGGCTGACACACCTCACATACTCACATCTCCCTCACAGTCTAACTCACTGGCAAGTTCCACTGACTGGTGTTGAAATGCTTGATTGTGACAAGGTCCTTCCTTACTATGAATTTACTTCCAGTATAATGGTGATCAGTATTTTATCAACAAGTCTAGGTGTTACTCTTATACCCTCACAATGGCCAGTTTTAGCTTCACAAAGTATTCTTCATTTCTAGGCCCAAACGTTGCTCCTCTAGGTAAATGCTATGCCACATGTACATACACAAAAGATTATGAAGTGCAAATTAGAAAAGTATAAGGAAAATCTGGGAAAAGTCTAGATACACAATTCTCAATTGTGTGACGTTAACTACCACAAATCTCATAAAGAAGAAAATCACGGAGTGACTAGTCCTCTTTGTTTTCAGTTTGTAGGACAAAAGTGACATAATTTCGAGAGCGCCTTTTGTTACTAAGAAGCTGACACTAAGACTGTTGTCATTTGTCGTCTTGTTCCTGTGAACAAGAACTTTCCACTTGCTCATTGCTTTGTAGCTGGAATTTTGCTGTTGTCGTTTGCTATCTTCCTTCTTTTTCCTTCTGAAACAAGTTATCTCTTTACGTTTTCAAAAGTGTGAGAACGTAGCTTCCGAAACAGGGTTTCTATGCGAGCCCTCACTAAGTCTTGATCAACATAGAAGCCTTGTTTGCATCGTTGGGAATGGAGACCAGGGCCCTCTGCCTGCTAAGCACTTTGCTCCTGAGCTACACTCCATCTCTGGGTATGGAATCTTATCTCTTAAACATTTCATTCATTTATTTATTTAATTGAAGAGGGGCATATGTGATGCAGTGTGAGTGTGGAAGTCAAAGGACAACTTGCATGAATCAGTTTTCTCTTTTCCATATGCGGGTCCTGGACATCTAACTCCGGTCACCAGACTTGGTGGCAGCACCTTTCCCCACTGAACCATCTCACTGGCTGGCCCATGAATCCTTTAATGTGCAGGAGTGACCACAGTTTATGATATTGGGAATGAAGGATCTGTGGATACAATGCAGCTTTATTTGCATCATTCTTTTGTGGCATCAGTAAATTACAATTTTAGCTGAGGTTAATAGGAATTTTATTGGTAAATAAAACATGCAGAAGAGTTCAATTATGCTATTATTTCTACCTTCCTTTCAACAAGAGTACTTGGTGGGCTCAGAGGTTAAGAACACTGCCTACTTTTCCAAAAGTACTGAGTTCAGTTCCCAGCATCCACATGGTGGCTCACAACCACCTGTAATGAGATCTGCTGTCCTCTTGAGGAAGAGACCTGATCAGTCATCCTTACCAACGTAGATTATGAAACCCAATATGGACAAGTTCAACAGAACCACCATATATGGGCTGCCCATGCATGCTTCAGCATTGCCGGGGTATAAATTTCATTTCACTTGGTGATCTAATAATTAGTGTTTATCTTGAAAAGGGAAAATTTAGTCATATCATATATTTTTCATGTAATAAGTAGGAATCACTCCTCCTTATTGCAAAAATATTTCTAACATATTTATCTTATGCCAGTCCAGTGAAAAATAAGCCCTTTTTTCAAGAGTTTGGAAAGTGCAATATCAATTATAATAACATAACAAAAAACAAAACAAATATATAATAAAAGTGCCAATATCTTCCTTTGACATGGAATCCACTGGGAGGCTCTGGAGTCAGCTGTCAGCTGTCCCCAGCTGTTATCTATTCTGAGGTAAGATACCTAAGTTTTAAAAAGCTAAATGATGAGTACCATATCTGTTCCTTAATTAGTCCCGTAGTTATTAGGCATTTCACCTATGTCAAATACGGGAAATTCAGGGATGAGCAGCAGAAATAAACCCCTGCCTGCTCAGTTTATATTACTGGGGAGCAAAGGGCCAACAGATCTGAATGCAGAATTTTCAGATCCCTGTGAAATAATTCAGGAAGAACATCTAGAGATGATAGTAAATTCCCCTTCACAAACAACTGTTCAGGACAGCATAACTTGGTGAATGAAACTCCAGTGCTTGCTTGAACATGGGGTAGGAGAAATGAAGGCCGGTGGAGAGCAATCCAGGCAGGAATGGGAAGCTGAGAGAGGCAGAACCTGCTCAGTGGGTGTGGGGGAAGCGCCAAGATCTTGTTAGCTTAGTACACAGAAGACAATGACTGGTGTTTGTTTGGCCACTGACCTCAAGCTAAACTGAATGCTGTTGACATTGAACGGATAGGATAGCAAGTGATGGTATTTAGCCATCAATTTGCTGATATGTGTTCAATTTAATGGCTGGAATAAAGCTAAGTTTTTCTTTAATTATTGCTGGAAGGACAAATAGTACCTTTGTAAACAACTCTTTATAGTCAATTCAGCCAGATGACTTAATCCATCTGTCATGAAATTGTTATCTTCATTTCCTTTTATTTTAAAGCTTCCAAAAAAATTACATCACCTCCCCTCTTTCCTTTCCTCTTTCTGAGTCCTCCCATACACCCTCCCTTGCTCTTTCAAATTCACGGCATTTTTTTTATTTTTTAAGAAAGTCAATTGTTATTCTCGCATACATGTACACATTTCAGGGGCACAAAAACTCCCAAAAATATTCAAGTAAGCAATGTCCTCAGAGTGTAGAAAATAATTGTGAAAAATAAGCAAATCTATATGCAGTATTCTGTCAAGTTACAGAGGAACAGAGCCATCAAATGCCACCTGGCGGAGTGCACCTTAACACAGAGAATGATGCTACCCATTTCGGAGTATATTAAGACAAAGTACCAGCCTGTGGAGACTCTAAAGAGATACAAGATCAATGCAGTTAGATGAGTTTCTCTCTCACTGAGGCAAACAGGCCCTGACAGTTGAGAATTAAGTACTTGAGAGTAAGAACTAAAACTCGGTTTAGTAAAATAGTTTCTTCCTCTTTTTGAAAGATTCTTCTCCTTAATGTGTTTTCTTTAATGTGTTGGATGTTTTATCTACATGTATGCAAATGCGCCACCCAACTGCTGAATTAATGTCTTTCAACATGTGCTTACTACTGGTGTTAAACTGTTGGGCCTTTGAACAAATGACATCATCATGAATATATTATGGTATAGATTAAAATGTATACCCTGTTTAGGTGAAGGAGTGTTGATATAAAAATCACTTTTCAAAATAAACACTCAAAAGATCAACTTATTAAATACTCAAAATATGTGAAGTAAATATTATATGTAACACATAATTCTGAAATTTGTATTGTACCTAAATACGTGACAAAATAAAAATATGCTTCAAAATATGATGACGTAGAAAATAACACACTGGAAAGGGGTGACTCCTTGAATGCTTCTTTTTACTGTTTTGGAATGATGTGGTAAACAATCCATGAGAAGGAAGGCACACAAAATGCTTTCAGCTGGAAAGCCAGAGCAGAGCGTCTGCTGACAGGATTAGAAAGCGGCAGAATTTAAACTAAGTGTGTGCAATACTCAGAAATGAATAGTGGTTAAAGTGGGTCTCTGTTTATTTGTTCCATGTTGGGAAATGCCTGGAAACCAGGAAGCTTAAAAAGGAAAGACTCTGGATTTTGGAAGATTTGGGACAATGGTTATAAGGTCTAGTTTCAATTTTCTTCTTTTCTAATACACAAAATTGGTAATTTTGGGACACAATGGAACTTAATCTATTCTAAATGCGCTTGCAGTTCTAACTGCATAGGGCTCTCAAGAACAATCAGCAAACTAAATGTAAAATTAACAGAAATACTCAAATTAACCACAGGATGCTTTAGATCGTACACATCACAGTCCCAAAAACACACAACTTTCTTGTCTGGTGAGAACTGTCATCTCTACTTCCAAGTTCATAAAATATTGAGTTTTGAAAGTTAAAGAATTCTTTAAGTCCATATACAGCTCACTGTCCTCAACGCTTTTTACCTCCTTCTTGTTAGACTCAGATTCTATAGTGAGAGTATCCTCTTTTCAAGGTGTTGATTCCATGGTAGCTGCTTTGTTCCAGAGTGCTAATTTCCCAGCTCTCACTCAACACCCTATTCACTCAACTGTATGTGTCAATTGCAAGCCTTCTTTGTGAATGTCTACAATCTACACTAATGAACACCCTTTCCATATTTTGCTCAATATCAATCTCATTACTTGCTTTGTTAATCGAGTATAATTGGGTTTTCTAGCTCCTGTTGTTACAGGCTTGGAAAAGAAGCATCCTTGTAAAGTTTCATGTGTTGGAAGGGTTGGGTTCTAACTGGGAGATGCTGGAAGCTTTATGAAGTATGTTTTACTAAGTAGGAGGAAGCAGGTCTCCTGTATCAGTAACTTAGGGATTGCTGGTCCTTGCTACCTCTGCTTTCTGTCTCTACAGCAGTGAATAATCTCCCCTTCACTCACACCTCTGTCAAAATTCATAGGCAAAAGACACCATGGACTGAACTCCCTGAGCCCAGAATAAATCTTTCTTCCTTATGCTGTTTAGCTTAAGAATTTTGATCACAAAAACAAAATAGGAAATGTAACAAATATATTCTTATTCCAAATCATCTATCAGACCACCCAGCCAATTTCTTCAGTAGATATGTTGTGAGCTCAGGCTGGAGTGTGATGATATTTTCTCATGGATCTAAGGACTAAAAGTTCTAAGTCAGTACAACAACAGACCTAGCATCTACTGAGGGTGCTCTTCCCTCTTCCTAGTTTGTGATTGACTGTTGTACTGACTCACAGTGGGAATCCAGACTTCTAGAGTAAGTTTACCTTGCTCAACTCGTGAAAACTAAACTGGTCCTTGTCATAGCTGGCACCTAGAGTCCTTATGCTATATCTGCACTAGCCTGCAGAGACAGAGATGTGCACTGTATACTTGTGGCAGAGGGATGCTCCACTCCCACAGTTTTGTGCATGCCTTCCCAGGATGTTACAGTGTTCCCAGTGTTCCTGGCCTTTCAAAGTGGACGATGTTCTGACTCACTGCTGTGCACTGCACTCCCAAGGCAACCAGCTGTAGTTTTAGATTCTACATGGAAACTGTATAATGACCTCCAAATGAAACCAAATCTATACCTTAAAATATATCTTTAGGATAAAGAAAGTTATTTACTGACAAAGCTCTATAAATCAATAAACCGATCTGACAGATGGGCAAATAACAAAGTTAGTAGTATACAAATCAAGGACATGTGTTAGCTCAAAGGGAATGCTACATCATCAACAAAACCAAAAAAGTAAAAGAAAAAAGAAAGGAAAAATAATGAATGAGATGCCTAAAAAGAGTCTTTTAAAAACTGATTATATGAAGAGTCTGTAAAATACTAGAATATGTAAATAATTTAAAAATAGAGTGGTACAAATAAGAAACTCAACAAAGAAATTGAGATCATGTTCAAGAAGCAGGAATTTTGGACTGATGAATTTATGAAGTCAAAGGAATGACATCAGCAAGTCCCTCACCAAGAGCAGACTAAGCAGAAGAAGGAATGCCTCTTAATGTTCTGTCAGTTGTAATTAAAGATTTAGAAAATGACAATAAAAACAGTTGTAGCGCACACCTTAGTTCCAGCACTCAGGAGGCAGAAGCAGGCGGATCTCTGTGAGTTCTAGGCTGGCCTTGTCTTCAGAGTGAGTTCCAGCAGAGAAACCTTGTCTTGAAAAACAACACCCCCCCTCCTGCCAAATGACAAGAAAGAAAGAAACACCCAAGATGAACGAGGCAGAACTACATGAGCAAAATTTCAAATTATAAGAATTCCACATGCTGAAGACAAGGAAAGTGACCTGGGAAACTGAACAAAATGAAACCTTGAATTTTTTAATTCCTGGAATATTTATGTATAGAACCTGAAGGACCAAAAACATATTTGACAATAATATATCTTGTCTGAAATATAATATACTCAGTATCTAAAAAGAAAGAGTAAAATAAAGTGTGTGGTATTATATAGAGCCCAATTATGCTAAGGGCAGATTTCTCAGAATAAACATTACAGATTAGGTGGGAAATGATTGACAATAACAAAACAGGAAGAGAGCAAGGGATCCCCAAACAACCAGAAGACAATGAACAGAGTGATGGAGTCAGTTTCTGCATGTCAGTCATAACACTGAACATAAAACAATCACATTCTCCAATTAAAAGATACAGACTGGAAGGGTGTCTTTAAATAATTCACCCAAAAGAAAACTCATGTAAGATTTCAAGATAAGTTACTACAAGAAACTTACTAGTAAGAACACACTGGATTTACACAATGAAGGGATTTAAAAGGATACTGTCTTGAAGAGGGACTACAGAAAACAGGAATTGTTGTTTGTATGTAAGATACAATGGACTTAGAGAGAATAGTGTAAAAACATACAGAAAACCACATTATATATGTGTGTGCTTATGTATATAGATCAATGAATCAATTTAGCAAGAACTCCTAACAACTACACCCTCTACACACCTAACATTAAGCACCCTATTCTAAAAATCAACATTACTAAGGTCTGGGAGAAGAGTGGCCTTAGATGCAAGAATAGTTTAGAACTTTACTCACAGGACAGGACACTCAAGCTGAGCAGCAGGTTCAAATCAAACATTTGACCTGAGAGTCACAGACCACATCACTTCAAGTATCAAAAGGCAGATGCATTTTTATCTCAGGAGCACATGGATAGTCCAGTTGAACACACTGCCCACCACAAACCACATTTCAGTTAAAAAAAAAAATGATAAAAGTCATATCAGACATCATCTCTGGCTATAATGGGATAAAATGAGAAATGGAAAACAAAAGGTGTCAAACATCCAAACACATGAAAGTCACTGATACACAGAAATACAGAGAATCACAGGAACTGTAAAGAACAACTTCCTGGAAAAGCGATGTGTGATAAATTCTGGTGTACATGTAACCAACACAAAGAGACGACCTGAAAACTTCAACCACAGAAAAAGAAGATTGAACCAGAAACAAGAATTTTCTCATCAGAGAGAAAACCAGGAGCTCATAGCTGACCTTTACTGAGGGCGAACACCAACAAAACACGCTACACTGTTTTTCTTAACATTTAAAAGCAACAACAAAACAAAATAAAACAAAAGGGGAAGCATTCCTTAACAGTCATTTTGAAGTTGACTTTACCTCAAAAGCACCAAATAATAGCAGAAACACGACAAATAAATAAATAAATAAGTAAACAAACAAACAAATAAATAAATAAGACCACAGAAACTTAATGGACACAGAACCAAAAGTTATCAAAAAATATTTACAAAGAAATCATAAGGGAAATGAAAAAGACAACCTAAGAGCACATGAAAAAGACAATTTATCAAGACCCAGTAGATTTATAACAAATTGATAAATATTACACATTTTAGCAATTCAATAACAAAATGGTATGCTCATATCAATAGATACAAGAAAAACATTCAATAAGATCCAACATTTTCATTATAAAACTCCTAACAAATCATGTATATATGTAACACACATGAAATACAATACATACTATATATAAAAAATTTATCACCAGTAGCACATTGAATGAGTCAAAGCTGAACGTGCTTTTTGTATGGTTAAGAAGAACATAGTGGCCTGGCGGTGGTGGCGCACGCCTGTAATCCCAGCACTCGGGAGGCAGAGGCAGGCGGATCTCTGTGAGTTCGAGACCAGCCTGGTGTACAAAGGGAGTTCCAGGACAGGCTCCAAAACCACAGAGAAACCCTGTCTCGAAAAAACAAAAACAAAAACAAAAAAAAAAAAGAAGAAGAACGTAGTGTCCACTCTAAACAACATGCTTCATGGAGTCTTAGTGCCATTATGATGAGAAAGAATAAAGGCAGTGGGAAGTCAAATTACTCCTATTTGCAGACACAGTGATTCTAAATATAGAAAATAGAAGGGCACTGCCAAAATTTTTGTATGTGATAGACTGATGCAAACTTTAGGATCCCTTTCACAAGCTAACATTGACCTTAGAAATGGCGTATCCCATCCATAACGATGACGGTAAGTCCACCATAATCAATTTAACCAAGAATGCTGATGCTCTCTCTATGATAAAACAGACAAGATACTGATAAGTACACACACACACACACACACACACACACACACACACACATCTTTTTTGGCTATTTTAGAAAAAAAATTACAGCTATTTTGTTATTTTATCCACGGTGATTTGCATATTCAATTACAATTCCCATTAAAATATTTATGGTATTCATCACAGAAATAAAAAAGGCTATTTTAAATTAATATGGGAGTCTCAAAGGTTTCAAAAAGCCAACGGAGTCTTCCAAGAACAGATCGAGCGTTAACACAAC
This sequence comes from Microtus ochrogaster, assembly GCF_000317375.1. Taxonomy (NCBI): domain Eukaryota; kingdom Metazoa; phylum Chordata; class Mammalia; order Rodentia; family Cricetidae; genus Microtus; species Microtus ochrogaster. The sequence continues at coordinate 44,774,024 of NC_022028.1, read as the reverse complement.
ACCTTGGTGTTATGATACAGGGCTCTAATGGAATCAGAGAGACAGCATTTTAGCGAGGTTAATAACTGACAAGGGGACCAGTGGCACAGCACCAAGAGCACAGAAACAAGCCCGCACATCTACAGCCAAGAGGTTCTTTAGAAGGCTGCCAAAAAGAGAGCTCCAGGAGGAAGCACTGCAATAAACGGCACTGGGAAAACTGAATTTTAATATGCAGAAGAATGAAATCTGACACAAACACCCACAGGAATCCAATGTGGCTTAAAGACCCAGATGTCACATTTGAGACTAGAAAGTGACTAGCCAAAAACGTGGGCACACTTCCCAGAAAGTCAGTATAGGCAATAAAGACAGGTGATAATATATCACAGACAGAAGCACAAAAGCAAAATGGACAAGTACGAGTCCATCGACCTCAGAGGCTTTTTCATAAAGTCCATCATGAATGAGAGAAGGTGTTGCCATCTACCCACATGAAGGAGAAGTCACATAGAGGGTGGGGAAGGAACTTGAGCCACATCAAACACTTTTTATTTGATCAAAATTGGGCAAATGATGTGAACAGACATTTCTCACCAGGCAAACCCACAGAAGATATCAATTGATATACGAACAGGAGCTGACTCAGGAGTCATAAAAGAAATAAAAAAAAAAAAAAGCAAAGGCCCGCTCTTGTCACATTCAGGATTTCAGTTTGAAAATAAAAGGAAATGCTGGCAGTCAACTCGAGTGAAGGGCACTCACAGGTTAGTGCTATGCCTAAAAATCAGCCCATCCACCGAGAGAAATGTGTAGAGTCCTCAGACAACTGAATTAGCTCTATAGTAGGAATTTGGGGTATAAAAAGGAAAAATGTAATCAGCACATGGAAGCAAGACCCACATCCCCATGTTTGTTACAGTGTCACTCCGAGCAGCCAAAGCATGAACTTCGGTGTTCACGGACGAAGAGATGAAGAGAATGTGGATGTACCTGATATTACTCAGTTTAGTAAGAATGACAATTAGTAACTTGTGACAGGAGGAGGGGGCTACGATAAAGTTAGTCAAAGAGAAATGCCAAATTCTCAGATGTGGAAGCTGAATGCTGATCTGGGTGAAATGGATATTACTACAGGTAGGAGACAGGGTGTGTGGGGTAAGGGGATCCAAAATACAGTGAG
>NC_022028.1:44752562-44772637 GCF_000317375.1 Microtus ochrogaster | reverse complement strand
ATTCTGTGCACAGTGAGGTAGGAGGAGTGGTCTAGGATTCTGTGCACAGTGAGGTCCTCTACGTTTGTGTGAAGAGCTTACGACCTGGTGCTCAGGCATTACAATTGCAAGGATGGGGTAGCAATGAGTGGAAAGAGAAGCAGTACGATTTATTTCACCAGCACACATTGCTATCACACTCCACCCTCATATATATGCCTTACGTAATCCCATGGGACTTTGTAGCCCAAAACGTGGAAAGCAAGGGGTAAGGAAAAGGTGGGTAACCAGTTGGGAAAAGGGAGAAGGAAATAAGAAAAATGTTTAAAATCTATGTGTGAAATAAATAACATGTAGATGATTGGATTTGTGAATACATGACATATTTTAAAGGGCAAACATAAAGGAAGAAGGTAGAGAATGTGCAAACTTCCGGGTGACTTTTAGCCGGCTGCGTTTGCTCCCAGTCTTTGCATTTTTCCGTCCTGTCTCCCACGTGCGGCTTTTGGGTCCAAATCACTCAGCAGTATTCAATCAGGGACAATCAAGTGTGGCAATCAAGTGTGCCGTGCTTTCTACCCATTTGATTACCCAAATCAAAATGAACTACTTTTAGTTTGGAGGAAGGGAGGGACCAGCTCTATTGAAGAGCTGAGTCAATTTTTATTGCTAGATAATTCTGTTTCCCTCTCTCCAGTTTGTTTTCTTAAGCTGCAGCACTTAAAAAAAAAATCTGCTACTTCTCTGGAGTGTGTCATGTTGTGTGCAAGTAGTTCGTGTGTGCAAGTAGTTCATGTGTGCAAATGGACCATGTGTAAGAGGCCAGGTATGTGAGGGGCCATGTGTGTGAGGGGCCATGTGTGTAAGGGGCCATGTGTGTGTGGGGGCCATGTGTATGAGGGGCCATGTGTGTGGGGGGCATGTGTATGAGGGGCCATGTGTGTGAGGGGCCATGTGTATGAGGGGCCATGTGTGTGAGGGGCCATGTGTGTAAGGGGCCATGTGTGTGTGGGGGCATGTGTATGAGGGGCCATGTGTGTGTGGGGCATGTGTATGAGGGGACCATGTGTGTGAGGGGCCATGTGTGTGGGGGGCATGTGCATGAGCGGGGAAGCAGAAGGAGGAAAAGATATTTAGTTGTACAATTTTTTGAATGACTGGATTATTTTGTGAATCTTGGATCTTAAAACTATATTTGCAGTAAGCACAAGAGGCATGTAATTGAATTCTTCGGGTTTCTTGAATAAATTAAAACCTTCCAATGTAAATAACCTCTGATTTTTTAAAAATTGTTTTCTCAGCTGCGGTCCTAGGAGATGAGAGCGGGAACACCCCAGACTCTTCTCCAGTTCGATGGAGCTCACATTAATTTCACTAGAAAACTAACTCCCGCTCGCTGCTTGTCAAGTGTTTCTCAGGCACACCGTTTTTTGTTTCTTTCGATCAGAATCTCAAGGAAATAATGGCATTTGCATATTTAAGCTTTCCTCAACAAAAGCTGGCAGTATGTGAAGCCATAAATGGCTTCAAGACATTCAAACACACTGTAAGCATCATTTAAAAAACAAAACAGAACACAACACAGCAAGATTCTTACTTCCAAGTTATTAAAGGTGGGATTGAAAAATTTCACAGAAATCTCAGCTATAAGTAGTTATCTCTGCAAATGTTCTATTTCAACACAGAACTCAAATTAGTCCTGTTTTCACTTAACTTTAAAAGAGCAGAATGGTTTAACTATGTTTAATATAAAAATATAAAACCAAACCAAACCAAGGTAACTAAACAACCAAAGTCCTTGTGCCGTGTCCATTAGACAATGCACATTTTTCCCCTTGTGGCTCATACACCAGTCTCCTGTCATAAAGCAAATAGAATCTCTCGCCTTCCTTTACAGATAGAACTCAGTTAAAAATCACTGGGGAACTGTGGTTGGTATGTAAAATGAATAAAAATAAAAGAAAGAAGAATGCACAAAGATAGACCCAGGAATATCTTCAGAAAACGGGGAAATGTCATGCTTTCAAAGTAGACATGACACTGTAGAAGGCACTCAACATAGAAGAAAATAAATCCAACGTGTCTTTTCCTCAAGGCACATTGCCGCTGCTCTATGCAAGCCGTTCAGGATCGCCTATAATGTTTAAAGATGATACTGTATTGGAACACAGGGATTCTTTCTCTGCCTGCCATGACCATCTTCATCACACAGTCGAAGATGTGGCTACCTAGAGAAAGTGTGGTCTTGTAGCTATGGCAACAAACAATACAGAGACACCAGAGTGGAGAGAGAACAGAATCATGATCTCACTTAATTCCAGTCATCACTCCCTCCTGTCCCTGCTGCATACGGTCTTGGTGGAAGGGCTGGGACACTGTGGACTTCAAGGCTCTCATCTGTCCTAAAGTTACTTCACAGCATATAAAACAACATCTTTAAACTCTCTGGCCCTGTGAAGATGTTAATGCCTCATGTAGATCAAAATATCTCCAAGAGATGCACACAAAATGCCCTTGTAAGGGATTATTATCATGAGTTTCTCTTTCAGGAGAAGCTGAAATATATACTTAATAAGCAATATGGCACTTTTCTTAAGGTTTTGAAATATATAAAATGTTAGATAGTTTCCCCAAAATCTTCACGTTAAATTCCATTTTCATGAAAACTGCAGGAGATGTGATCCATACAATAATGTCACATTCGGGGGCTGACTTAGACTACTCTGCATGGGATGGAACATGTCTGCTTGAAGTGTTTGCGAACATGACGGAATACTGTGTGGCGTTAGAGGGTGATTGAATTGTTAAAGCATGTTTTTGTTAAATCCTCCAAAAAACTAAGTGCTTTTTGTTGGGCTAACTTAAAATATAAATTTAGAATAATTTTAAGAGTGGTCTATATGTAGAGATTATTTTACATTTTTCTGACTTTCCTCTATAAAAACTAAACATGTATTTTGCCAGTGTTATTAAGATCGTAATGCTGTCACTCGACATTAATTCAATGGTCAGAGAAGACATATTTCTATCAAGAATGCTACACACTGAGACATTGTAATATCTAACCTCGTATATATTTATATTTAAAAGCCATCAATATAATACTGGCATCACTCACAAACTGGTGGTATATTTTGAGTCTCTCTGTTTCTTGGATCAGAAATACAAGCTTTTATTCATTCATTTTTTTAAACTATAACAAAATAAATTATAATGAGATAAGACAAAAACTGTCACATTAAAGTTGGAAAAGACAAAACAACATAAGAAAAACAGCCGAAGATACAAGAATCAGAGACCCACTTGTTCACATACTCAGAAATCCCATAAAACCACTAAACTGGAAGCCATAATATATAAATAACATATACACAAAGACCTGTGCATATTGCTTCTGCCAGAGGCTCAATTTTATGTTTGTAACAGAAAATGTTCTCCCCAAACCTGCAGTATAAGATACATGAGACTCTGACAAAGATAAAATGGTAAAAGTATCATTAGAAACTTCGTTCCTTTGGGGACTGGGATGAAGGGACTTACTGCTCTTGCAGAGGACCAGAGTTCAGTTCTGCTGTGAGGTGGCTCATAACGGCCTGTGACTCTAGCTTAAGGGATCTGACACTTCAGATTTGTGTTGACTTCTGCACCCACATGGAGCACATCCATGTACTTAGGGACACATGCACACAATTCAATCAATCAATCAATCAATCAATCAATCAATCAATCAATCAATCTTTTTAAGAAGAAATTTTGTTCTCTTTATGATTTCCAAATATATTAATTTTTTAATGGACATGGTATGATCTCATCTGTAAATGCCCATCCATCATGTGCCCATGGTATAGATTTAAATTTATATGAGGATTTAAAATACAAATCTGAGCTGGCAAGGTGGCTCAGCAAGTAAAGGTACTTGCCACCAAGCCTCAAGACCAGAGTTTGATCACTGGGACCCACATGGTAACAAAAGACAATTCATTTCTAACAGTTGTTCTTTGAATTCTATACATGTGTTGTGGTAAATGTGTGTGTGTGTGTGTACACACATAACTAACTAAATTTAATAAAAATACATATTTAGTTAAGTAAAGTTATAACTATTATGTTATTCATTGAAGTTTTTAAACATTTAAAAACATTTATAAAATAATATGATTACATCACTTACCCCCTTCCCTATCCCCAGTCTATCCCCTCCCATGTCACCTTCTTCCATCTCCTCCTTTGCTATTCCAACTTCCACTTAAATTGGTGGCCTCTTTGTTATTATTATTGCTACACCCATACACACACAAATACATACATAAATAAATACAACCTGCTGAGTTCATGTGGTCTAGCGTGCAAGTGTGTGTGTGTGTGTCTGTGTGTAATTTCGGGGCTGACCACTTTTCATTCAATTCTTTATATTCAGAGCCATCAGACTTTCTTACAGTGTTGATCTACTCTTAGTAAAATTTTAAAGTGACCATCTATTAAACAAGAATTTAATACTCTCTTTGCTGTTAATCTTGGCAGTGGCAGCATCGGGGCTCATTTAAATTCTTTTTAAGCTAAAATCTTAATGATAACTTTACGGTTCTATTTAAGAGTGCTTAACTCACTTTTACACCAGGGATAAGGTTACTTGTGAGGACTGATGTTATTTTTAATTGTAAAAAATGCTTCAAAGTGTGTATTTTTTTTTCTAAAGGGTTTTCTGAGCTCAAAATTTAAGGAAGCAACGTAAAATAGGACTGGATTTTCTGTGTTTAGAGCATAGGGGTTTCTTTAAAAGATGCTTCTGTTATTTATAACATTTACTAAAAGACTTAATTCTGACTTCTTAAGAAACTGAGTGTTAGCAGGGCCAATTTGAGTATTTCAGAGTCAGTTAAGAACTAAGCAGATAAGAGACAACAGCTGGTAAGGTCAGTGGAAGGCAGTGGGGCTGGGGAGGGTGCAGGGAAACAGTGACTTATCTTGGGAACAACCAATTTGATTGACTGGCAGCGAGAGCTATGGAGAGAGGAGAAAGTGAAGTTCAGGGGTGACTTTAGAGGAGGTCTGAGCATTTGCAAAGTGAAGATGCTCTTTAGAGAGTCGGGTAAACGCAGGAATATCCAACTTTCCTTGAGATGGTCAGAGTTAGCATCAAGCTCTCAGTCCAAAGTAAATTAATTCAGAGACTCTGTGGCAGTACTGTGATGGCTTCCCATAACCCCTTTGAAGAACAGAGCAGTGTTCCCCGTGTGTGTTGAAATGCTGCCGGCTGAATGGCTTTAACTGTCGCTCCGTTCAGGAATTAAATCTTCCAAAGGGAGTTGACTTACTTAAGGTCAAGCTGCACTCCTTTTCCTGTCCAATCCTTTCAACTTGCAGTTACCACCTCAAGCTCTGGCTTCAGCGGAGTCTGCTAAACAGAACTGACAGAGTGAAGACTTTCACCATCTCCCACACCCTGATACTCCTGCATCTCTCTCCCTCTCCCACCAAAGATCTTCAAAAATGGCTCCTCCTGAGGGTCAGGAGAGATGCTCAGTAGTTAACAGCACTGACTGATCTTCCAGAGGATCTAGATTCAATGCCCAGCACAAACATGGCAGCTCACAACTGTCTGTTACTCTAGTTCCAGGAATCTGAACCCCTCTTCTGCCTTCCATGCGCACCAGCAGGTACTCAATGCACAGAAAAACAAGCAAGCAAACACTCACACACATCAAATGTGTGAGTGCGTGCATGTGTATGGTGTGTGTGTGTGTGTGCATGTGTGTGAGTGTGTTTAGACTCCCCCATAGGTTTTTTTGAAAGGCTTTCATGATACACATCATTCCAGAGATCCTATATCTCTTGGCTGGCTTTGCTAAAAGCCAATTCAAATAAATGTTTACTTAGTATTTGGAGGGAAACAGTGATCTTATACCCAGACATCAGGCCATATTTGACCCCCTGAACTGGAGGAATGAATTAGAAAATTTGAACACATAACAGATGAACTGATAACATCAAATGGACTTTGACAATGAATGCAAACAGGAAAGAAACTTGAAAATTTAGCCTAAAGGCATTTCAAAAGTTTTTTAAAAGATTTATGTATACATGTGTGTGCAGGTGCAAGTTTATATGTATGACACATGTGTAGGTGCCTGTGGATGTGATAACGTGGTATAGGATCCCCTGGAACTGGGGTTGCAAGCAGTTGTTAGCCTCCAATCTAGGTGCTGGGAACCAAACCCAGATCCACTGCAAAACTGGTAAGTGATCCTAACTACAGACCCCATTTTCATTTTTTTTTAAATTCAAGAAAGTGAAAAAGAACTATCAAAGTAGAGTTAAGTGAGGAATGAAGTAAAAGCACCCCTGGAGAAAGGTTTGCTGGAAGCCAATTAAATACATTTTAATTTTTATGTGTATGACAGTTCTGCTGGTGTGTGTGTCTATACACGATTCCTGGTCATGATGAACGCTAAGTCAGGATATCATTTCCCCAGTTGCTGGGATTATAAATGGTTATGAGCTGCCATGTGGGTGTTGGGATTGAACCTATGTCCTCTAGTAGAGCAGCCAGTGTCCTTAACCGCTGCACCATCTCTCCAGCCTCCAAATATATTTTAACACAGAGAGATGATTGTTTTGACATTGCTTGCTGATAGATGTGGTATGAAGAAGGATATGTTTGAGAATGGAATGGCCGTGGAGACTGTAAAATGAGTCATTTGAATGAATTATTGTGATCAAACTTCTGAATAACACAGTGTCCGCAAGAATGAAAGAAGGAGAAAACCAAGATGTCAGGTCATTTTGAGGACCAAATCTAAGACATTTTGCACATTTAACAGAAACGTAGAATTAAGAGAGCTGCTCATCAAGTGCGATTTTTTTTTTCTGTTGTTTTGCTTTTAATTGCAAGCTATGTAGGCCAATTTGAATACCGGTAAAGTGAATTAGGTCAAAAAAGATATTCTTCAGTTGCTAAGAATATATGATTCTGGATCATGTAGCATGGCCTACAGTAGATAGACACAGAAAACAGAAGCATGTAGACTGGGTCACTATCAAGGCTGAGACACTTAGAAGGGACAGTGACTTGTCATTTGTACTGGGCCTTGCAAATTAAGTTGCTTGTCTCCACTGCTGGACGGTCCAATGCCATTTCCGTTCTGCAATGTGTCTATGATGGATCAAGGTATGATAAAAAACTGAGAGTCATGCTTAGTAACATTTGAAGTCTTTTAATAGGAGTTTTGTATTGATTTTTCAAAGTAGCTTGATGTTTGGATGTGCATGCATGTGTACATGTGTGTGATTGCATGTAGAAGACAGAAGACAATCTGGATATCATACCGAAGATACTGCTCACCTTTAAAAAAAAAAACCCAGTATTCCTCACTGGCCTGAATATCACTGAAGAGATAGTACAGGTTGGTCAACAAGACTCACAGATTCTCATATATCTACTTCCCAAGCTCTGGGATAAACAATGTGTACAACCATGCTGGCCCTTTATTTTAATATGAGGATTAAATTTGGGTCCTTCTGCTTGACAGGCAAGTACTTGCAGATGAAGCTATCTCTCTGACCCCCCAAAACAACTTTGAAATGTGGATTTTGCTAGTAATTCAATAAAATTCGTTCTCCGTCAAAAAATTCTTGAACCAGATGTGATGTGGAGGGAACAGCTAAGGCAGGAATGTAGACCATTTGGTGATTCAGAGGAAGAAATGCAGCGTACGGAAGAGAGATGAGTAATTCTGAGCTGTCGGGCGAGAGACTACGACAGTCATCCTTTACGTGTTTGATGAGAAGATGACGCAGGACAAACACCAATGTAAGCTTCCCCTTTTCCCCAACGAATTTTTATTGTTGGGCTCTATTCTAACCACAATTGACATCTACATTGACCTGTGCAAGGAGACACGGGGCTGCTCTTCTATGCATACTGGTATCAGAAAACACTGCTGTAAGTGCTGAGCTCAGTGCACATCTGCAATCCCTGCATCTGGGAAGATGAGAGGGGAAGATGATGAATTTGAAGCTAGTGTATAAGGCAACTTTGAGGTATCTCTTCTGCAATGTAAGATCCGCAAGTGGGGGTGGAAGAAGAGGGAGGAAGAAAAGGCCAAGTATGAAGTGAGGGAGAGAAGGGAAGAAACTTTTATCTTAATTTATTTTTCAGTCCTTAATTATTTTACAAAAGGACTCGAGAACATGGCTTTATTACTCGATAACAGTGAGTTTTTCTAAACTACTAGTCCTCTTCGAGAGAATTTTTTTCACCTGTTTCTATGGAAGAGCCTGTTGTTAAATTGTAAATCAGAAGCAGAAATAAGGATAAAATAATTTTATCTCATTAAAAATAAGCATGAAGTTCACAGCTTGAGGAAAAAGAGTCAGGAGCAATTAGGTAGGAAAAACTGTTGTTTTCGACATGCTAAATTCAGATTCGCTCCTGCAACCTCCCTGGCACGTCAGAGTTCATGTCTGTGAGCTCATTGTTGTCTAAGGAACATTTATTATGTGGGACTAAGTTGTCACTGGGAAGAAGAAAGAGCATGTGAATAGAAACTATCTAAAAATGTGTTTTATTTCAGATACTATGGCACCTGTCATTTATGGAGAAATGGCATCTTCTTCAGCTTTCATCAGTACAGTAGTACATGAAGGAACTTGACTGCTCAGAGAAGAGAAAATACTAAAGAAAAGCATCCACACAATGCTGTCAGTTATCCAGTGCACACCTGCACCCTGCACAGTGTTCATGAATCATAAACTCCAGTGTCACCTTTGGGCAAAAGTACGTTCTATTGTGTAAGGAATATTTATCAAACAAAAGGGGAGAAAATGAAAGAAGAGAGCAAGGGCCTGAAACTTCTAGAGCATTCCAAATGTCAGCAAAACAAATTAGCACCTCTGACGGGCTCTGAACTGCAGCGGGGCGCGTGCAGGACAGCTTGCATTTAATTCAAACTATTATAGGAAAGAATCAATTCTGTAGCGAGGTCAAGGCAGCAGGATGTTTTCTTTAAAACTAAAAATAATACTGCCTCCAGGCATGTGGTCTATATTCCACAGCATCTTGAAACTATTGTTAAAGACTTTAAATATGGATAAAGATGAATGAAAAACATGCTTCAAGTCCACATAGCAACTCTGGAAGGAAGAAAATCCTGCCTACCCCATGCTAACCCCAATCAGCATCAGAAAATGAGAAACCAGAGGTTTGAGTGCGGTTTTCTTCTCTGGCATCCCGTCCCTACAGTCAAATTAATATGCACACCACGAGGAAACTACAAGCTTCCCAAACACCCTTAGGCAGAATGAAAAGGACACACTGAAAACTAGGCACGGTCTGGAACAAGGATCATTGATGTCCCTAGATTTTAGGTAAAACAGATTCTCTTCTCCTGAAGCAAATCCCTTACCACCCCAGGCTTTTTCTTTTCTTTTTATGTTGGGTGGCATTGCCATCTATGAAGAAAGGGTAAGGACAGAGAGCTGCAGGCACCATTGTGCCTCGTCTTGGAAGATGTTGGAGGAGGAATTTGATGGATACTTTTCAACTTAGAGGTCACGAGTTTAAACCGTGTCTCAGTGGATTCTGAACGAAAGAGGTTAGTGGTCTACGAAAACCCTTGGTGGTGACACTCTTGTCCCCTCTTATCCAGTCTGCCACCACAATTGTGTTCTTTCTTTTGCTTCTTCCAGCCACACAAAGAATTGAAATGTCATTGCAAGTATTTTTTTCCAGACTTTGTGCCAAAGAATGTGAGATATGAGGAAGGCAAACTCGATTCATCTTTGGATGCCCAGTTAGTGTTATTCTCCTATAATAAAGTTTCTAGATCTTCCTCAGATTTATTGACATTAAAACCAGGCTACTTTATAAGTCAAAGTTACGACTTATCTCATACAAGTTATATTACAAAAGGGAACATTGTTAGGGAAGACTTCATTATAAACTATGGATAATTTCTTGACCTGAACATTAAAAATTTAAGATTTATCATGTTTTCCATTTCCTTTTGTTTTGCTAAATAATTCCTCATGGATGTAAGTTTTGTTTTCATTATTTCATTTCAGTGAATGCAAATTAACATTTTATTTCCCATTCTATACCTTTATAATAATATGTATAGGTGTTTGGTCTAGCTGAAGAAATGCTATATCTTCTTTAATTCACCTATTAATATTCTTGACATTTTATTATTACTGATACTTTTACTTGTGAGTAACTTTATTACACATACTATTAATTATTAAATAATAAAAAGGGAAACTTCAGATTGATGAAGAAAAGCAGTAAAATAGATATTAAAAGGAAACTCCAGACGTGTTTGGGAATACCAACAAAATTCTGGCATCTGAGTAGCTATAGGATGACCCTGCCATCGAGAATGTGGAGGTCAGAGGGCATAAGGACATAAGGACTTTGAGCAAAACCTAGCTGTGTCCTGTGTCACCGTAGTCAAGAGTACAAGTTGAGGCTGGGATTCTCCTCAGCGTATTATTTTAATAAATGTCTCAACGTAAAGTGCAGCATCCTGAATACTTATCATAAACTGGGCCATTTCCAAACAGCACAAAGACAGATAATGTTTGTCCTATGAACAGATAAAGTAATATGATTATTTTTCATCTTTTTGAGGAAAATTATTAATATTTGTGGGCATTAAAATTGTGATGTATATTATGAATTTTCAACACAACATACAAACATATACACATACATAAACACAGAGATACACAAACATAGACAATACACATACACACGCATATACTTACACAGACACGTGTTGACACATACACAGAAACATAAACACACTAACACACTCACACATGCAAACACATACAGACATATACACATATGCACATACACTAACACAAATACACACACACACACACACACACACACACACACACACACTTAACCACCTAACTATACTTTTCTTAGATTGACCCTTCTTTTACCCTTCACTAAAAAACACTTTCTTCTTTAATGTCACATAAAGACAGAGATGTAGGAAGATACTTTTATATCTGGTTTGCCTATGAGAGAAAAAGTGACATTTCACCTTTTTTTTTCTCTTGAGCCCCCTTCTTTATACACCAACTCCTCTTCATATAGTCCTTTCTGATACCATAGCCACGATTGTTTAAACCCCGGAGATAATTATTGACATCATGAAGCTCCCTATTCAGTCAAAGGTTTACCTGTAGTGGTTCAGTATGCCTTGGTCCGTGACATGTCAATACTGAAAACCTAGCTATACTTTTACAAGAATATTCTCTGCCAGGAGCCTTGAGCTGGACATAGAAGCATCATCTCAAAGCATCCTTTCCATATAAATGAGCACACTGAAACAGTCATCAAATCAGATCTGTGGCCATAGGGCCAAAACCAAGTTTGCCTCAGACTCTGAATGCCGCCATAAGCCTGAGTATAAGATTGTTCCCCCCTGGTATGACACTGCAGCCAAAATAAGCCCAGCTGGGGAAGCCAGGACGATGGTCAGCTGTACTCCTCAGCTGCAAAGTACTAGCTACTCAAACACACACTGCCTATCCCTTCATTTTCTCCCGTGAGCATCACAACCAATCCCTTCCAGTCTGTGTGAGGTTTTCAACTGCAAACCGTGAAACAGATCAGTTGCGGGCCATCCCGCCCCGCATCCACTTGCTACTTGCCTCTGGCCTTCCTCCTCCGAGAGAAATGTCATTCACCAGAACATAAGTAGGTTTGCAAGGGCTTCCACCCCGCGCCATATACACTCACGGGTTATCACACGGGGGCATCGGGCATATTACACACAGCAACACACATATTCGTATCCTAGGCACACCTGTAGATTTAATAAAACAGCGCCGATCCTCATGGCTTCGCTGACTTCCAGGCTGTACATCAGCTGCGGGAAGCGGGGAGGGCTCTGGTTGTTGGGAGGCAGCACCTCGATGTACACCGTGCAGATGGAGTGCCTGCCAGAGAAAAGGGAGCAGGGCGTTTAATGACCCCTGCTACATCGAAACTTTGAAGGCAGGTTTTATTTGTCTGCTGTGTTTATAGGACAAGAAATTTCAAATTTTATAGAAAGCAGTAAAATCATAAAAGAATAAAACAGTAAAAGTTACCTGCCAAAATATAACGCTTTTGTGAAATTAGTGTAGTAAAAGAAAAAAGATTTGCCTCCTGTACCTGTTCCTACTACTTAGATGAATAGTGCAAGTTAAACACAGTGGCTGCAAAAGGGAGCTAACAAATTGACTTGCCTCAGCTGATGGCCTATTTTTAATCCTATTTTTAATAGCAACGCAAACAAACAAACAAAATCTTGGTGTAAACACTTGGCAATAAAACTTGTCCTTCAGGTTCTCTTCCAATTAAACCAGATGAAGGAGTATTGAGTAATTCAACACATAGCTACACATATGAACACACATGTGCCTATGTGCATACACCCTTACACACACACACACACACACACACACACACACACACACACACTCAGGGGGGGGAGAACAAAGAAAGAAACAAGGGGCTGTATTTTATTAGTGTTGTCTTGAACATCTAACATTAATCACTTACTCCGAATTTTTTTTTTTTGGTTGAATGTCAAATCGGGTGAATAGGTGAATTCATGGTAATAAACCTGGAAATGTTTTAAATTCTTGAAAATAAAATGAAAAACTGAAAATTACCTTTAGTTAAAGCCCATAATGAGGGAGAATTTTCATGAAGGGAATGAAGTTCCTTCATTATCGTGAGTAAAATTTTTACTATTTTCACATCGATTCCTTTAGCATCTTTGAACACTGGATTTTAGACAAGGAAAGTTGAAGAACCAAGGTTTTGAGGCTGATACGGTTTTATAAAGAGAAATACTGACAAAATAGATAAATGGAACACATGAATTTACAGGTCTGGTACTTTACCAACAAATGCATGCAGTATTTTATAGGAACATACTCTGCTTCCTGAAATGTAGGTTTCAGGTACTATTTTTCAAATTATATTTTTAAATTTAAATTTAAAATGCTTTAGTGGTAATTCCTGTTTAGGGACTAGAATTTTCTTATTTTTTTTTTTAACAGTAAAACCAACCAACCAAACAAACAAAACCCCTTAATAACGTACTCCAATGACACATTTTTTTCTGGGATTAACTAATCTGTTTTGCTTCTCAAATGTTTTCAGTGCAGACTGCAGACACTGAGAGCTGACTGGCAGCTTGTCCATCCATAGTGCACATGGGTACGAGTTGCTGAAGTCTGTGCAGACAGATCACAGGCACTGTTAAGCATTGCTATTAAACTGGGGTCACTTTAACACACTTATTACTTCTATTTATTGTGATATGGTTCCAAAGTAAACTCATTTTAAGTTAAAATACATCAGAGTTTTACAATCAGTTCAAGTGTCTGAAGTCATTATCTCCGTCTTATATTTTGTGAAAATGCCCTCACAAAAATGAGTCAATTTTTTCTTATCGAGATAAATTTAGCTGGAGATATAAATAAGAGTCAATAATTAAAATTTAGCCTTTAAGGGTACATTAAAATGAACTAAAGCAGGAGGTCTCAGCTTGTGGGTCATGATCCCTTTGGCAAACCTCTAGAACCACAAATAGATTATGATTCACAACAGTAGCAAAATTACTGTTGTAGCAATGAAAATGATTTTATGGTTAGGGGTCAGCACAACACGAGGAACTGTATTAAAGGGTCACAGCATTAAGTAGGTTGAGAATCACTGAGTTAAAGTAATAACAAATCATTATTCACAAGCCTGTAAGTAAGTGTTCCTACAAAAGCCAAATAACAGATGGCTACAGACTTTCTTTCCTGTTGTTTATTTGTTTGGGTTTTTGTTTGTTTTATTGTTTTTGTTTTTAAGACAGGGTTTCTCTGTGTTGCCCTGGCTATCCTGGAACTAACTCTGTTGACTAGGCTGACCACAAACTCAGAGGTCTGCCTGCCTTTGCCTCCTGAGTGCAGGAATCAAGGTGAGTCTCAGAAATTGGTAGCTGTTGTTGGTTTTGATTGTGTTTTGTTTTTTTGAGACACGGTAGCTGTTGTTATTTGTTTTTGAGAACTCTTCTGACTGCTTCACCCAGATTGGCCCAGAACATTCGTCTTTGTTGGTCTTGAGTTAATGCGAGTCTCAACCTTTAGCATGTTGGGATTATGTTTGTAAACCACCATCCCCGGACCAATTGTCAGATTTTGTAGCTGGATAATGCTTTACTGGGTTATTGTTGCCTCCCCCATGTGACCTTGGGCAGAGATAGAGAACAACTCTGGCCCGTCGTGACTGCCTCTTCCCCTTTTCTTTCTCTGGACCTTTCTATCTATAATTCAGGGATTTGGATTGCTAGTCATGCTCATAACACCTCCTCAGGATTTATCTCCCAGGCTTGTTTTGGGAAGATCATATTTCAGCCTGCACCTCTTTCATCCGTCCTATCTTGGCACTCTGCTGTGGCGTGTTTAATAAGTACCAGTCTTTTTGAGGGTTACTGCTTTTAAAAATGAGATCTCCTCTTTATCCCTGATGTCAGCATAGTGTCATAGGAAGCATGCCTAAAATTGAATGCCTATAGCATTAACAGTAAAACGATGACTTAATGCTGTAATAAACAGCAATCATTCAACAGCACAGTTTAAGCACACAGTAAAACAGGGCAGTTGCTAGGTAAATAATAACATTTTATGTGAGTATTTCATATTCACATTTATAGCCAGCCCTAAATGCATAAAACCAAGCTTTTTTCTATCCATATTTTATTTTGGTAATAGGGCAAGTATGATGCAAATAAGTTTCCATTTCAAAAAAATGAAAATCATGGGGCCTTATTATTCTTATTCTGTTGACTAAAAGGTCAAAGCAGAACAAAAGAGGTAATGAATTTCTAAGGCAGTTTTATGACTTAAAAAGTCAAGCTGAATCACCGAATTTGACTAGCTTAGTTTATAATTTTAAATAATTGCAGAACAAGTGACTGAATTAAAGTTACTAAGCTCATTACCAACTACAGATAAAATAAAAGAGCTCTTGAATTCCTTTGGTATCATAAGAACATATTTTATAAAGTATATTGGAGAGGTTTTCTTTATTTATCTGATGGCTATGAATATGAAAGGTCCTTGGTTTGTTACAAATGATGATGTCTTTCTTTTTTTTTTTTTGGTTTTTCGAGACAGGGTTTCTCTGTAGCTTTGGTGCCAGTCCTGGAACTAGCTCTTGTAGACCAGGCTGGCCTAGAACTCACAGAGATCCACCTGCCTCTGCCTCCCGAGTGCTGGGATTAAAGGTGTGCGCCACCACTGCCCGGCGATGGGCAAAATTCCAAACCCTAAAGAATTAGAAGTCTTGGATTCAGACTATGAAATTCCAATATTTAATTAGTTATGCCATAACTGAAACTTCATCCATGATGAAGTGTATATGTTTGTGGTAAGGGACAAATAAAATATTAATAAAGCAAAGCCAGAAAGATGAACCTAATGCACTTTGACTTAGGAAACATCATAATTTAAAAAGATAAACTAGCCTAACTTTGTATCACTATGATAATAATTTACACAGTTGTGCTTATGCAATTATATATGGCTACTTGTTTCTATAATAAAGATGACTGGTATTTATATTACTTTCTTTGCAAGATTTTAAACAGAGAAGTCACAGTGGGTTTTCCTTTATCCCTTCCCCATTAACAACTTGCTACAAAATCTATATTTATAGTTCACTGCTTATAGATTCCATTTTGCTATCTTGGCAGAAAATACAGACATCTCCAGAAGCAGAAACTTCTTATTTCTGTCCAACACAAGAGAACACTTATCAGAAGATGGGAGCAGAGTTTTCAGAGGCAACACACAAGGCTTCCCAGACAGAGGGAACATTCATGCAGCCAGAGGAATAAACACACAAGGCTTCCCAGACAGAGGGAACATTCATGCAGCCAGAGGAATAAACAGAAAACAATAAACATTGCGCAATCTGAGAGAGAAGTTGCTGACACTGGAGCGTATGGTCACTCAGTACCATCCAGTCTGAACTTCATCTCGAGGGTGGGACAGGCAATACAGTGAAAGCAGGCCACTGACATGGTCAAATGTTCCAAGTTTCCTCATGATGTCCTGCCTTTCCCCACACATGTCTTTGCCTTTGTTTCCTCCCTGACATTTCCCATCATTTCTGCACCTATGTCTATAGCCCCAGCAAGACCTTCTTAACTTACTTTCATTTCCAGTATTTCCTCCAGAAGACAAGGAATTTGGGGAGCCCAGTATTTTTTTTTCAAAATCAAAGATTCTTTGTCATATCTTTATTACTATGTACAATTATTTTAAAGAACATATATTCACAGTGGAAGAATTTCTACTGGAGAACATTATTTATTCATGGGTTAATTAAGTACTAAGTTGGGTTCCATGACAAAAAAATAAAAATATAAGAGGCTACCATATCGTGTGTCGATCATTTTACGGTCATTTTTATGAGGAGCTGTTGGGATTAGAACTGTTTTCATATCTGCTGGTAGTAATAATTCATTCCAGGATTTAATAATATTTACTCAACTTCATTAAACTAAATAAATATATTAACTAACAGACACCACTAGAGTAAATGATGCTTTAATCTTAGGACTTTTTTTTAATCCTTTGACTTATAACTGCAGTTTTGCTCTTATCAAAGCCCTGTAACAGAAAATAAAAATAAAAAAGACAAAACCTAAGAATCCAGCAAAGAATTTCTACTGGTGTCACTCTGAACTTCTGGACACTTCCCTAAGACTGGAGCAACAGAAACTTGAAGTCATTTTATACGGGGCATGAGATTCCATACCAATTAAATGTACAAATTCGAGTTTTCAAACTGAAAAAAATAATATTACGGAGAATGCCTCCATTTCTGATTTTTGCTGCCAAGTGTTTCACTGTTATTACTTAACGACACTGTGCTGGTGGTTATACTCTTATACTGGTAACTTTCAAATATCATCTTCCCTTCAAAGGAAACACTGAGAGCAAAGGCTTCCAAGTCCTTAGCTCACTTACAAACTCGATTTGAAGGCTTAAATTCCCCACAGAAACAGTGGATATCATTACCCAGCAATAAGCATTACATCATTCCCACAGGTAGAGAGGGCATGTGTGGATTTTATTCTCTGCTGGCTCCAAGTGATGCCTGAAGGGTATGTTGGTGATACAGTGGTGAGCACCGCTGGCTTCCATGGGATGTCTTATGTCTGATGACAGATTATATGGCACTCTTTTAGCATCCAACCCATTTAAAAAAATAAAAAGGAGACTGTTGTCATTGATAAGACAGACACTCCCTTCTGAAGATGACACTTGCTTGAATGCCATTTTACTTGAGTAAAATCCTTTTACTGAACTAGCTTGCTTGGGAAGAGTTGAGCAATCTGCACATAGGAGAGGAACAAGTTGAGAATCCTCTGCTATTGTTTGTTAAGTATAGTAGGAACTCCACTCTGAGGTTTGCTCTTTGCATTTTCAGTTGATCATGGTCAACTGTGGTCCCAAGGTAATAAAAGAAAAAACTGGAATAAAGAATTGCTAAGTTTTAAATTGTGTATTATTCTGAGCAGCACAGTGAAGTCGGCTTCTCCCCTCTCTTCTGTTTTGACAATCAATCAGCCATTCTTCCTATACCCCTGCTGCTTATATAATACATCCTCCCTTACATCCTTCCATTCATGTAACAGCTGTCTGGTGGTATTTGTATTTTTTAATGGGCAGCCTATATATGGCGGTTCTGTTGAACTTGTCCATATTGGGTTTCACAGTCTAAGTTGATGAGGATGACTGACCAGGTCATCCTCAAGAATGCACCAGATCTCATTACAGATGGTTGTGAGCCACTGTGTGGTTGCTGGGAATTGAACTCAGGACCTCTGGAAGAGCAGGCAGTGCTCTTAACTGCTGAGTCATCTCCCCAGCCCTTTTATTTAAAAATGACTCCCAAGTGTAAGTATGTGATGCTGGCAATGTTTTCCTATTACATTGCTATAATAATTGGCTTTCATCATGAATGTTACTGTATTATAGTTCTTCATTTATAAAGTATATTAAAAACATGAGAGCATAGTTAGAAAACAGCATAAATGCATACAAAGTCAATGCTTCAATAATCCTGTTTGTGAGTGATGTCCTGATTGCTCACTGGAGGTGAGCCTATTCCTAGCAAAGAAGGGAGCAACACCGCAATCCATGGGGTGATTTAAAACTCTTACATCATAGTAACTGTAACATATCGACACATGTAAATCAGGCCACAATTATCCAGTACAACGATGTCTTCAACTGAGAAAAATAAGTATTATAAAATAAACTGAAGAATATAAAGGCCTTTTATGAATTTTAGCTGGAAATAACAAATGGTGACCTTTTTATTGTAGCCCCTTTTAATATTGTTAGTGAACAAATATAACATTTTTTTTCTAAATACTATGGGACCTAGTGGGAGTCACCTTCTCTCTGCAGGCGGGGCGTTGTCCGAGGCCTGCACTGTCAGTGCATAAGTCCGGCCCACGATCAGCTCCACTCCTGGTGCAATGCTCACTAGCCCCGTGGTCCTGTTGATGACGAAGTCTCCCTGGGCGCCCACCAGGATTTCATAAGAGATCTCCCCATTAGAGCCTTCATCAGCGTCTACTGCCGTCAGCTGGGATGGAAAAAGCACAACACAAACCCGGTTAGGATTCAGGCTCTCACTGCCCTCTCACTGCCGTGCCGCTTCCCCAAACACAAGGAGCTGATTTCAAAGCTGAAGATGCTATGGAGTGTGTTTGGTGTGCAAATGTGCCCACTGCTTCTGTGTTTTGCTGTGACACCAAGTCACTGCAGGAACCGGGATTGTTGTTTTGCCCCTTGGGACCATGTTCAGAACAGTTTTTCAATATTGAAGACTGTCTTTATTCTAATTTAATAAAAGGATAAAGGGAAGAAAGCCTTAACATAAAATTTAAGAAGTTATTCTTTTATCTTATCTCTCGTTCTTTACACATGAACACATATCCCTACGGTCTGAGACCAGGACAAAATAAAAGGGCAAAGTCTGCTTTATTCCCACTGTGCTGCTGCCGATTGGTTTTCCCATCCCGTGTTCTCCGGCCTCATAACCTCTTCCCACTGGCTTATGAAGGACTGATAAAGCCCACACTACAAAAACCATTTTCTTGTAAAAAAAGAGAATTGTTTTCAGAGCCACAAAGATAGTGGCACACAAGCAAACTATAATATGCACAAATTCAAAACCACTTGCAGACAACTGGTGCTTATTGCTTACAAGAGGAGAATGACCATTTTTAATCCCATAAAGCAATAGTTGTTTATTATATTAAATAAGATGCCTCCACTTCTTGACAGATGTACATTTATAAAGGAGAGAAGGGATAACCCCGGCAGATGTTACTAACATGCAGTTCATAGGCTTTCAAACAATCCTGTTTTCACCCAGAGCAGTCTGTGAAGGGAATAAGAATATGACCTCCTTCTACCTGGGAAGAAAAACAAATTTGTCTTTTGGATATGGACGGCACATTCCTTTGACCAGTAGCCCTTGGGCCTCTTCCCTGGTCCCTTTTTCTTGTGCTGTTAATACCTGTCACTCTGAAGTCCCAGATCTTCAAAGTTCCTTTGGGACTTTGGTGACCTCTGGTGCATATTGTTTAAGAAAATGTGCATGTTGTGCATTTGCCTTGAGACTTCCAATGCAGTCCCCTGGGAGGCAGTGTTAACAGACGACCTCCGTTTAATAGCACCAGGAAATGCCAACAAATTCTTCGCATGCCCATTTACAGCTGCCTAAGGAGACCTGCGGCACATGTTGTAATTCTGATTCTATTTTATAAGGGACTGGAGAGAAGGCTCAGTGCTTAAGAGCAATTGCCACCATTCCAGAAGACCTGGGTTCAAGTCACAGCACCTACGTGATGGTGAACCACCAATTGTAATTCTAGTACCAGGGGTCTGTTGCATGTACCAGGCATGCAAATGATGGACATATAGCATGGAAGGAAAACACTCATACACACAAAAATCTATTTCAAAACTGTGGGGTGTGTGTGTGTGTGTGTGTGTGTGTGTGTGTG
>NC_022028.1:44705061-44752462 GCF_000317375.1 Microtus ochrogaster | reverse complement strand
CATTTTCTCCCTCTATCTCATGGGTTCCAGGATAAAATCCAGGCTGTCAGGCTTGACTGAGAGTGCCTTGACCCACACTGGTCCATCCATCTTGCCGGCCCTCTCATTGTATTCTTAGTTATTCACTGCACTTGGAGTGGTGATGGGCACAGAAATAGCAGCAACAAAAATAGCGAAGACAAAAGGAAAAGTTAGAGACTGGCATTAAGGATGCTTCATCCAGAGATTGGTATTTTAGGTAGACAGATGTGCCTGCCACAGGGAAGATATTTCCTGAAATGATTCCGGGACTTACGTAGGCAAAGGAGAAGGGAGCTATTTGTAGAAGCAGTCAAATGAACGATGTGTATTTGGAGAGACCTGGTCCTGTCATCCAAAGTCGTGATCTTCGGTGTGAGGATAAAATTAGAGCATCAGAGGGTGGGGACTGAGGAGGAAATATCAGCTTTGATTATAGTAAATCACTTACACAAAATGTCTTAGGAAATCTTAATTAAAACTTAGCTCAAAGTGGATTCAATATTAACATTTTTCTAGGGAATTAAATTGGCTAAAGAGATTTGATGATAAATGGCACTGCATCCGTTTATGAAGAGGAGCTGGGAGTGTGCTTTGGGGACACAGGTATTATGGATGGTCTTATTTAACATTTTTATAAATGAGGTTTGAAGGGAGGCACGGAGAGATGATAATTAAATTGAGGGTGGCACCCATGTGGGAGGAGCTATAAATATCAGACAGGGCTACAGAACACAGGTGGTAAGAAGTCGCCTAAATCTGCAGCCAGCTTGCCACAGAAGAGATAACCTACTCTGCCAACACCACAACTAACTAACCCTCAGAAGCTTGCCATTTGAGGAAAGTCTAACAAGTGAACAGAAGGGCTGGATCTATGTTTAAGAGACTTAAAGAGTTTCAAATAATCTTGGCCTTCTCATTTCCTTGATTTCGAGTCGTAAGATAACTCAGAACTGACATCATGTTTGCACATTAGCAAACATTTTATTTGAAGAAATGATCGGTAGTTTAGGGTTAGATTGGTCTGACGTCCCCAGTAGTACTACCATTGGACTGCCTCTCTGAGTGCCCAATCAATAGCAACATTCTCCTGCATAAAACTGAAAACGCAACACATTTCATTTAAATTCTCGGCAAAGGTTTGCTGTGGGGCTCTGCAGTGTGGGGTTGGGCAGAACGAGAGATGACACCTTGCCAGCTCAGGTGCTCACTGCCATGACAACCTAAGTGATTTCTGTTCAAAGTCATTAGCTGAGGGTGCGAGAAACACATTTCTATCATGGGTGGGGAGAGCTGCCTCATAAATGAGAAGATGTGGAAGACACCAGTGTAAGATCTCTGATGGAGTGAAAGCTAAACCTGCTATTTTAATACTTGAAATAATTTTAATAATGTCATGATGAATTTGGAATCGTTTATCTCTTTTCCATGAAGTTTAAGCCTGCCTTCTCATAATTCTGTCCTGCTATTTTTAAAATCTATGTATTCCAAGGATGCCCAGCCTGATCTGAGCATCGATGCTATGTTTTCCTGGGCATCCTGGGTTAGCTATAATCCGAGGCTCTGTCTTTCAGTGAGTAGTTTATCAGTCCCTAATCCGTTTCTGTGTGATGATGACACTCGGCTCCTATAAGACACTGTACTGAGGCTGAAGCCTGGAGTTGGGGACATTTCTGCTGGTCCTGTCTACCCTGACGTGAGACAAGCTTCCACACAGAGAAAGCAGGTTCACGAATTAAAGCCATTTTGTGGAAGCAGAGAACCAAATCCTAAAGGTTGTCTTCTGACCTCCACAAGCTTGTCATGGTGCACATACCCACGCACATACACTCACATATACATATAAATAATTAAATGTAAAGTTAAAAATAAACATTAAAATAGTTGTCTTCCGTTCTTTGCCTCTTGGAACCGTATTTCCTAACCAGAAGCTTGTCAGTCTCCCCAGGCGCCATTACTGGTTGAGTCTTTTCATTGGCTCCTACGGGCCCTTTGTAATAAGATTTTAATTTATTTTTATCTTCTCAGTGTTTAGTTCCACTATGTATGTGTACCACACGCATGTCTGGTGCCTTCGGAGGCCAAAAGAGGGTAAGAGATAGCCTGGAATTGGAATCCAAGCTGCCATGTAAATGCTGGGAGCCGAATCTGGGTCTCCTGCAAGAACAGCAAGCACTCTTAAGTGCTGAGTCAGCTGTCCTGTTCCCAGAGGATGAAACTATGGATGCACTCTTCTGTGCTCTAAACTATGAACCACAACTTGGCATACCTGATTTGGCCAACAGTGTAGATATGTAGATAAAAAGCTTTGACCAAATTATGAATAGTAAACAAACGACAAAGGATAATGACTTATTTTTGCCACATATATGCAAACTCTTTTATATTATCGTTTTCTGGTGCGGTAACAAAGTGTTTTCCAAATTATGCAGCACAAATATTATTATTACTGACGAAGCTGTGCTCTAGGGACCCCATATGAGTGGAGTCAGTTTTAGAATGTTAACATAAGAAAATCTAAGGGTTTTTATTTTTATAAAGTGTGATTTTCATTGAGGAAACTTCTGCTTCTCTTAGAATTTCAGATTCCCCCTGAGTGCTATTTGTTTGAATCTTAACAGGAGACAAATTTGAATCAAACAATAGACCACAAGGAACAAAGGTAGACAAAAAAGATTGTATTGTGCTTCTGCCTGCTTCCAGCCAGGTCATGCTGAGTCTCCCAATTTCTGTTTTGCATTTTAATGGAAGAGATTTCTCTGTTTTGTCCATTGTTTTCCTGCTTGGTCTGTTACCGAGAAAACAAGGAAAATAATCCCTTAGGAATGACATCGCAAGGTCACGGCATTGTCTTGCTGTTAAGGAATTTGTGAACTCCTAATTTCCTCAGAGAGTAGTTCTTTTGTTTATTTTAATTTAGCAGAGCAAGATTTTATACACCAACACTCTACTATTGAATAACTGTGCTACGCATACACTGCTGCCTACTATAAAGTTTGAGTTGTAAAATGAATATACTAGATTGTGGTTATCTCAAAACACAGAATTTTCCCTTTACAAAAAAAATCTATGTATCATATAATTAATATTTGAAACTATCCATTTTGATGTGTCAGTCTGTGTTTTCCCTGCAGAGGATTTCCCTTTTTTAAAATCCCGTTTCTCCCCTTGCGTCTGGCAAAGGAACATTTTTAGTGCCAATAGAAGCCTGTTGGAGCTAGGACTTTAGCAACGGTGGTTTACAATATTGGCTAAACCCCTTTCCAGATGACTGAAAATCGCTCGCCTTGCTAATGTACGAGCAAAACATACAAATGAACAAGTGATACATCAGAGATGATTAAGGAAAACAAAATCTACGACACCTGTTACAATGGCAAGGAAATCTTTACTGAAAAGTCTTAAAATAGTTGTGGAGACTTCTATATTTGGTAAGAGAACGCAAGCTCAGCTCAGTCCAACTCAAGAAGGAATTTAGAGTTGAAGAACAGAGGAAAAGAGGGCAAATGCTGGACACTTATTAACAGGAGACAACAAAGGTAGGAGATCTTTTACCGGTGATAAGGGCAAGGGGTGGAAGAACTTGACCAGATTTCCAGGATGTAGTCAATCACTCTCTGACCTGGGATTCTGGCTAATGCTTGGCTAGCCAGACTGGAGGTAGAACCCAGGGAATCAGTGCTGTAGTATCATCCAAGTTGATGTGAATTGAGCTCAGCAAAGAAACATCATGAATATTCAAAAGTTTAAGTATCCCAAATGGTATAAAAACATAGATGGATCCATACTTCATAGACTGTGGAAAATGAAGAGAAAACTTTGAAAGCGAGAAGAGCATGCTCTTCCGTATAAAAAAGCTGTTAGGTGCAAGTTTACAGTTCACCACTATTTGATGGTGGAGAGCTGACCTGGAAGGAGAAATGTCCAGCTGCACTTTTCTTATGGGTTCTGCACTGGGATGTGCTCATGGGCACAGACACCTCTGGGGGTGGCATGAACCACCGGGGCTGGTACTACAGTACTGATTCTCTGGCTCTCTAAGAAGCAAAACTTTATACATGCAGGATGGTGTCTATTATGACAGCCAACCAGCCAAAACCAGAATCATCTGAGAAATGCTTTAAAGGTAATTTGCTGGAAAAGTTGAGAAAAATCACATGGTATGTTAAATAATTGAAGAATGTCATGCTAAAAGGTCTGAAGTGTCTTCGCTGTAAGGGAGCATTCTTTTTTCCTTATGCAGCTAATAAAAATGAAATTTGCGTAGGTGCTGATCTCCAGGTCAGAAATGTGAGCTGAGAAAACAACCAAGCCTCATAAGGTAGATAATTATCTACAGAGACAGTGTCACCAGGAGAAGAATATATGTTGCAATTGGAAAAGAAACACATTGAGGGGTTCTGCCAATGCCAATAAAAGCTATAATCAGTAGAAGACAGACACTTGAGGAGATGCGTGGCTCCATGAGAACACAGCAGGGAGGCATGAGTGAAGTTTAGGTCGTGCTGCTCAGAGAGAAGGGCATGGAGAAAGAAAACGGATTGTTACAGCTGTGTGGACACGTGCATTGATGCATACATCCAGATACTTTTGTCACCCAGGTGAATGAACGGAGTAGGGCGGCAGAATGAAGAGCTGGAGATATTCCTTAGCTCATAGAGTGCCCTTCTAGCATGCACAGTGACCTGAGTTCCCACCAGCCCCACATAAACTCGACATAGTGGCACCTCTTCTATAATCCTAGCATTCGGTATGTGGAGCCATGAGAAACAGGAATTCAGTGGTAGTCTGTTGTTCAGTGAGTTCAGGGTAGACTAAAGACGAAAAGAGTTCTGTCTGGGTATAGTGTTTAGATTCCAGCCTAGACATACAATGTTAAAGAGCTACTTTAAGACAACCAAAGTTTGGCTCATTAGTCATTCATGCAAGATTGATGATGGTCTGTTAACAGTATCCAAGAACAAGGCCAACACATAGACCCATAGGTTCTAACTGAAACCTTTGAGATAGGTTTTGCTCCACTCTTCACATATAACCTTTCCACTTCCTATAGGCTATGCTAGCTACCACCTACTAAAAAGACACTGCCTGGGCTCTGGCAGGCCAAACAGTCTTAGACACACAGACAGTGACATTACTGAACTTGTAGAGAAGACTCGCTTTTTGGGAGGGTGCTTGCTCTCACCTTTGCCTTGTAAGACCATCACTCATATGACATCAGGTTCTTAAGCTACAAGCCAAATGCCTGATGTCTGGCAGGTCAGGGGTGTCAATGGTGAGAAAGGGGAGCACAGAAATGGGTCAGAACCTCACATAGCATTTGCAGACTGAATCTCTTTGCTTTATTTTCAAGTCTTCTCTCCCTGGGAAATCAATTTCATTTTTATCTCTAGTCTCTTGCTGGATGATTTACAGTCACACGGTTCTTTCTGCATGCACCAGGAATAACATTGCAAATACTAATTATGAACCTTAAATTCTTGGCTTTTAAATAATTAAAAAAAAAACTTGAAGGCATATAGACACAAACAACAGTCTGTCTTCATAATCTGCATGGTTCAGGGAAATACACACAATATAAATCTTTGAATGCAAAGCAAGATCTGTTTTAGAAACAGATACATAAGGGAAATTAACTTTTGTAGACCTCAAATGCCGGAAATAAGCTTTTGATCCCCGAGGGCAAGCATTTTTGAGCTACGCTTCCCACATAATTACTCTCGTTTTCTTAGTTAAACTTTCCCATTCCCTGCCGGCTGGTTTTCTATATAAACTTCCTTTTATTTCTAATTACACCATTATAGAGATGAGAATCAGGTCTAATTAAATAAAAACATGAAAATAATTGTCATTCCCTTATCTGCTACCTTTGAAAGATGGCTTTTTAAAGAAAAATGTGCCCGGTTCACAGATTGACCAGAAATAAAGGATACAGGCTTACGAGTCCCCATCCTGCACCTCCTTTCACAGACACCGGTTTCTGTCACTCTTCTTTTGTCTCAAATACACATTCAGCACCTACTCTGTTAATCAACTACTACACCCAGGTACTATAGATATGCAAATGAACTAATTACAGGTCTGCTCTAGAAATAAATGAGCTAGACCTAATCCCTCAGTATGAGATGGGCCACAGGAGTGTGTGGAGAACTTTGGTGGATCAGTGCGAAGCTGCTCCTTCAGGATCACACACATAGGGAACATGCAGAGGGACTCTCACGCAGAATTGCATCATCCCCTTTCATACGACCCCAGAAACCTCCAGGCTGGAGAAGGAACAGATGGCTTCCCGCTCACACTGAAGAGTGTAAGTGGGTGATGACATTTCATCAGAACACGCATTTCTTGCACAGAAAATATTCCTGGTATGTGCTGGCATGGCAGCAGCAACTATAGAGAAATGGGTGATGAATTCTGAAAGTTTGGCTCTGAGGAACAGAGGAAAACAAGGACATTTCGGATGTTCATAAGGGGCCTGGCTTTTAAATAGAGGGAAAGGTATACATAGAGTATGTATGTGTGTGCACACGGGCAGGTCTGTGTGACAGGTATATATGCGTGTACTACATGCACAGGTGTGTGAGTGTAGATGTACATTGTGAGGATACATGCAGAGGTGTTTGCGTGTGAACATGTGAGCATGTAGATGCTCATTCATGTGCTTGTCTTTGTAGTTCGTGCGTGTACACATATGTGTATGCCTGTGCACACGTATGTGTGTCTATGTGCAGAGAGATCCATAGGTGTTTGTGCACACACAGAGACAACTGACATCCTGGTAGAAGCCCTTTCTCGCCACATCACACTGTTGGCGATGCAGCATTTTGCTTCTGAGATTTGAGCACAGGAGCTACTTAATTCTCAGTAGCACACTAGCGATGACTGAACAACAGGATGACAGCTTAGGGGAAAAAGAAAGTAAGAGGACACAGGGAAGAGGGCAAAGCACAAAACCCATCCACAGGAAGAAAGGGATCAGGAGGAAGAAGTAATTCAGGGAAATGAAGATGGGGAAGTTGGGATGGAGGCCAATTTAATGAAGTTAAATGAAGGACCCAGGACAATACCATGAAGACAGTGCTGTACCCATAGGCGAGGCATTGGGCCAGTTTTCAAAACTTCCTGACCTATTTATCTCATGACAAACTATGCACTAACATTTAATACTACTTATTTTGTCATTATTCGGTACATATGAATAATTTACAATCATTTGTTGTCGGATATTGTAATGAGTATGCAGGATTGTGGCATCCCAGACCTGAAAGTGACTTAACATAATCAGGTCTAACCTTAGGGTCAGAGAAGGTCTAGGTCTCTTCATGGGTGTACAGCTAAACCTAGGGAACTGTGTTTCCAGTGCGAATCACCTATGTTTTGTCCTCTGAGATAAACATCCTGAAACTCTAAAGGGAAACTTAGAGGCTGCCTATCTAGCAAGTTACCCAGAAAAATGTAGAACAGATGGCTTGGAAAATATTAGAATCAACTATACTTTGGATTCTTAAAGATCCTCATAGATTGTTATGATCAAGTCTTTATGCCTTCTATTCAAAATAGTCAGAATACTAAAGGAATTTGCAATGACTTGTAATTATTTAAATGTGAAAAATAGAACAAATCGAGAACATAATTTTGTCTGGTTCACCATGTTTTCAAAAGAACCATTTACTATCTAATCTAAAATTTCTCTACTGTATTGATTTGATTTTACCCAGGTATGCAATATCTACTATGTCAATCTACCGATTTATTAATGCAATCTTTTATGTATGCCAGCAAAGAAAGCTTAGTCCATTTCCACAACAGTGAAAGGTAATTTGAATATTTAAATTATGTGTGGAAACACTAATTAGTCATTTTCAGTAAATTGAAAATTTTTAAAAATCCAAGCATTAGCAGGTCAAACAATTGTTTATATGCAATAGTTACTTCACATCCCATCTATATTGTAGATGTTCATTGTCAGTGTGTGTGTGTGTGTGTGTGCGCGCGCGTGCACACGTGCATGTGTGCGTGTGGTGTATGAATGCATGTGTGCATGTACGCACATTTCTTGATGTGGTTCAGTCCTATACCATGGTTTCTGGGCATCAAACATAGAACATGTGACTTGCGCACTCAGTGGTTTTACCCACTGAGCTATGCTGTTGCCATCCCAGGATATTTATTTTTATTTGAAACACTAACACCAACTAGGAACTCTCTACAGCTGTGTTATTTGTGTGTCTGAAGCTAGTTTTCAATTCCCAGGGAGAGCAGTGAGTGGTGCCCCGGAAAGGCCTCCTGCAAGTAGACCTCACATCCAAGGGTGTTACCTGAATGACACTGTCCCCAGGACGCATGTCTGTGTAAACATAGACGTCATAGGAGATTTCGGGGAAGGTTGGTGTGTTATCATTTGCGTCCATCACTCGGATATTGACCACAACTGGTTCACTTTCTTGTACACCATCAAATGCTGTTATCTGTGCAGAAATAGAACACACTTAGTGGAGAAATCCCTTAACCGTAAGTGCAAAGAAGTTACTCTAACAACCTAATACATTTTAAAATGTGATTTAAAAATATGCTAAGCTATGCTTTCAATAAAGTGACCTAGTAAGACATGGATTACAAGTGAATCGAAAGTGTTTCAATGTGTTAAGAAACAATTACTGAGGACACCCCATATGGTTACAAAAATTTTTCAATAATGAGATATGAAAAGGTTTTAGAAACATATGTTGGACTGATGATGTTGCTGACGCTTCAAAGTTAAATACAGTTCGTGTGTTTGAGACAGGAATCCTATACAGACCTCAAACATTATAAAGACAATGACTTTAACTTTGATCATCTGATATTTCTACTTCCACCTCCAAAGTACTGATATTATAGGCATGCACCACCACATTTGATTTATACAATAATGGGGATTGAACCTAGGACCTCACGCATGGGTAACCCACCAACTGAGCTATATCCCCCATCCCAATCACAATTTTCCCCTAATATATTACTGACAATTTTTCTTCATGATTATAGAATTTGCATACAAGGCAATTAATTAAGTAAATGAAGGCCATGGGTATGCAGTGTAATATTCTATTAGTATGTAAAATGGTGACATAAATGATCCATCAACATTCATTACTTAAGATATTTTAGTTACCTTATTGACAATTTAGCAGTACCTAATACACATGAGTGTTGCAGCCATCTGTTGGCCATCTCGCCTGGATGGTTTCTAAAATCTACTCCATATCTAAGTTGCAACTGTTATATGGAGCTTTCTGGAAGCTACAGGCACCTGCTACAAGGGCTCTTCCTGAATGAACTCCCAAGTAAGTCCCATAATGAGTGCCTTTTTCTCATTCACTTTTCTCTTTTGCTTCATTTGGGAGTTTGGCTATAATTAAACTTGCTTTGATCTCTATGATGTATGAGTGTTTGATGCATTTGTATCCTATACCATGATAAACAGCTACAAACCACGACTTGAAGGACCTTCGTTCTCCCTCTAGTAAGGCACACTCAAGCTCTGTCTCAATTTTCCTAACACCCTGGTGCAGATGCTCCCCGGTGCTGGGCTCCTGTGTGCACTGTGGCATGTCCAACAGCACTAACTGTTTACACCAGTGTGTGCCCGGAGCACACGCCACACATCAACAGGAGTTCTCTGAAAAGGGGAATCATTGCTAGTTGAGAACCACCTGCTTCAGACAGCAGTGAAATTGAAAAAAATGCATTCACATCACCAAAGTTAAAAATAATGCGTTATTTGCTGGGTTTCATTTTATATCAATCACCCCTGTAAGGCGGAGATTGAAAAATATGTCTCTCTAGTGAGTAAATAACATAGCTATTCTGCAATGGCACATTCTCCAATTACCCTCCAATGGCACACATTTATAAAGAGTAAAAGAGAAAATGAATGTGTGAATATTTTCTCTTCTTCCTGACACGGCATGTTTTTACCTAGAAATCATTGACCTTATCAACTTTAATATCAGTTTCAGCTATGAGAATATAATGTATGAACTATTTTTACCAGAAAGGTATATGTTTGCTGTTCCTCCCTGTCCACAGGCTGAAGGAGGGTTAGGTAGCGGGTGATGCCGGTGGGGGTAACAGTGAAGACTGAGGTATAATCGTTCAGGAAAAGATGGAGTTCTGGATCTTTTGTCTTTGAAAGAAAATACAACATTTAAGTATGGTTATCACCCAATGGACTTTTAGTGTGTTGTCTGAAAATTAAGCTTTGAAATTTATTATGAATACATGTTATTATATTAACAATTTCTAAAGGAAAAGAGGTATTCAAGTAGCACTTACTCCCAAGCAACCAAAGCCATACAACAACATGGGCCCCAGAATACTGAAGTGGGTCTTAGCACAATTAATGTCAAACAGGAAAGACAACAGTAAGAACATGCAGGAAACGAGCTAATTGAATGGACATCTGCTGGTTGTTTAATATAAAAATTTCTGGGCTTTCTTGGATCCAAGATATAAGAAATAATAGAAAGGAAGGAAAATTGGAGCCTAGAATTTCAGCTGTAAAATTTTATAGTCACTTCATTTGTTGCAATAAACTGAGCATATGCATGCTACTGCGTTGCTCTCACTTTCAATGTAAAACAGGAATAAAATTGGTGATGCATTATTCATTATCCATAAATATTAGGTTTGCCTTTTCTCTGTCTCATTTTAATACTGTACAGTTTCTTCAAAGGAAAACACAATATTTTAATTAAAATATTTCAGATTGTTTGCAAGAAAATATATGTAATCTTAACACTCATGACTGTCAAAGAGGCTAGACAAAAATTATACTATTGAGGAAACTTTTTTAAAAAAATCAGAACTAAGATAATTAGCATAGCATTGAAAACCCTTCATAGTTTTGCTCACCCACCTCCCTTCAATAGTAAGAGACCATTCACTGCTGTTTGGAGAAGCAGAGGTAGGGATCTTGGGTTATTGCTTGAACAGAGAACAAGGGAGGAGCTGGAGAAAATGAAAGGAAGTCAGGGGAATCCAGTACCCTGCAAGCTTTTAAAGTTGGGCAATGGAAGAAACAAGTAGACATATGTGTGCTCCCTCTAAAATGTTACCATAGTGCAATGTGTTTGAGAACACCTTCACAGGTGTTTTGCTGAGTATTAACCACAGATCAGAGAGCAAGGGGTTGTCATGTGTGTTAATTTGAGAAAAAAAATAAGACCTTGCAATTTAAATTTTCTCTGTGTAGAAAGAGAAAGTAACTACTTACATAAAAATGGGCATACTTTGAACCACAAGCTTTCGCTTGTGTAGTTATTTGTGTATATTTCAAATATCTCCAAAATGAATGCTATTCTTTTGAACCTGCGACACACTGTGTGTCTTTGTGCACTTCTGTACGCGTGCCTTGGAGGTCAGGCTGGTGTTCTCTTTCATCTCAGAAAAACAAAGAAGGAGTGCTATTGAGTCTTCACTAGAAATTGACTATGGATGGAGACAGCGTACCTTAGAGCTGACAATTCCCTCCTTAAATGGACCTGTAATGTCACAGGACACACCAGATTACTCTGTTCTCTTCTGCGGTTAATCTCTTACTACAATAGAGCTTTCTTTGACATTTATGTTTTTAGTTTTACAACAGGAACCTTTTAAAGTTCTATAACGTATGTATAAATGCTATTGCTAAATACCTTAGTGATCTTTCAAGAACAAAAATTTATGATAGAGCTGGAAATATTGAGCAAATTTAAGTGTTAATATTTTAGATTGATTTAAAGTTAACACTGAGTTTGAAAATGTTATGTTTTGATGACTTAAATAAAAATGTCATGATCAGTATCAAACTTTAGTGCATGTGTGTCAACGCAATCAGCACTAGTTCTTTAAGAATTTTATAACTAGAAGTTCCAGCTTTCTTGACCAGAAACATTTTAAATATGTCAAAATTTTGGCATAAACAATTTGTACATCGAGTATAATATCCCTGTTCTCAAACAGCAAAGGTCTTCCTTTGACAAACTGCATCACAGCATCACAGCTTTGATTTCATAAGACTAACGGGATTTTCATAGAGTTACAGAGTTAAATTCAGGAAATATTAGTGTGTTTGCATCACTTTGGACCAAAGAAGAGTCTAGACTTCAGGACTTCACAGAATAAGATGCGAATGAACATATTTTCCCACGCAGCCAGGAGATTTTATGAATGGACATGAAGAGCTCTCACCTCATTGAGAGTTCATGGAGCAGTCATGTCTATGTGACTCTAAAATGAACTTCAGCTTGCCAAATATAAAGAATTTAGTAATGAACAATATTTTCTACTGTCACATAAGATATGATTTATTTTACCCTGAAACACCCTTGCACCAAATATATGATCTGTTAGTGTACTGCTATGGAAATGGTTTGGCATAGGGTAAAATAAATTCCAATCCACTCACAAAAACAGGATAAAAACCAATACAAAAACAAATGTATATGCAAAAAGGTAAATAATTTTTTGAATGTAAAATGAAATATCAAATAAGTCTTCACTGTATAGACCTGGGTTCACATGAATGTTTATAAGAGTTGAAAACGGACATCTTAGTGAGTCAAAATATTATCTCATATATGCGAGACAATATGCATGTTTGTATATGTGCAGATAAAGCATGCCTATACATGTGTATACATGTATGCATGTTCATGTGCATATATTCACATGACAAAGAATGACAGGAAATTATAAAAATCTTATCCAACTTGTCAGTTTTAATTAGTTAGCAATAGAGTCCTAAAGTACTTAGATCAATACTACTCCATCTCAAATTCAGAACCTTTTAGAAGAGAAATTCCATGATGAATTTCCGATGCCTGTAACACACTCAAAAACCAATCAAAGTTTAAATAACATTGAAAATATTATTTTTGACTAAATTATCACTTAGGTGTTAGTAAGTGATAATAAAGTTTTATTTGGAAGAAAAAAAGAACTAGAAGTGATACACAGCAACTGGCAATCACAAAACCAACAACCTAGTACCTACAGGAACTCCACCAGGTGGCACCTATATGGAAATCAGACACAAAATAAACATGGTAAACGTAAAGGTCATGCCTATCCAATGCACATAAATACACAATAGAAGGGATAATAAATGAAGTTCACTTAAACTAACAACATTGTCCATGAAATATACAATTTTTTTTTCTTAGCAAGTTGACACATGTATGACAGAATTACAATTTTACAAGTATCTACTTATAA
The DNA here is from genome assembly GCF_000317375.1 of Microtus ochrogaster. Classification (NCBI taxonomy): domain Eukaryota; kingdom Metazoa; phylum Chordata; class Mammalia; order Rodentia; family Cricetidae; genus Microtus; species Microtus ochrogaster. The sequence goes on along the minus strand of NC_022028.1, from coordinate 44,739,205 downwards.
GTACATAATACCTTTAAAAGTATATTGGTTAAAGTCATAAAACATCAACACTTTTATTGACTTGTTAGTGAATCACTATCATCAAACAAGCTAATGATAATCGTTGATTATCACCTCCTGTGCTCTTACAGAGAAGGTCAATGCTCAGCTTTTCCTGGCTCTGCCTTTGGAAGCCCAGTGGCTTCAGTTCTGTTGTAAACTTTGTGCAGTTCTTGATGCTCTTCCAGGAAAAACTATTTCAAAGCTGTACTACTGGCTGTACTGCTAAATGTATTTCGTGTATGTGTGCATTTTGATCTATGAAAAATAAAGAACACAAGGATGCTCTCTTTCGTAATTTTTCAATCTTACAATGATGTTCAGAGTGCTTTTGAACTTCAAGTCCAGACTATGATGGCTATAACTCAGCAAACCTGGCTCGTATTTCCTGAAATCTTGTCTCGCTTTTTCTTGGTAGGAGGAAAAAGTCAGTCTGTAGGATGTAATTTACCATCTGTAGGAGATGATCCAGTTGTCATGTGGCCTTAGCATTGCCTATTCCTGAAGCAGCCCAAAGGAAACTACTTTTGCAGTGAGCCCTGGCTTCTCTTGCTTGAGGTCAGTCTCTTTTGATATGGTAATATCTTCTTGAAGTTGCTCATTTCTATAAGTCTTATTAGACCGCTGCCCTGTGCTGGTTATTCTTGCTAATTCTGAACCCTCTCAGAGCAAGTTGGTCTCACCAAGTAGTAAATACTTTGACAGTAAGTAGAAACAACCTTGATATTTATTTTTGTTAGTGTAGATATTTGGAAACTCCTAGAAAGGAACTAGTTTCTTGTAAAAATATAGAAAAGAGTTTTCAAAGAGAAACAACAGATGATTCAGACAGATACATATCCATTTTCAAACATATTAATGTCTATTTTGTGATTTATTTTGTGTTCCAGTGAATGTAGAATTTAAAAATCATAGATGAGTTGTAAGTAAATGGCTTATGTCAATATGATAGGGAGTTCTCTAAGAATTGGCATTGACCAACCATTGAAAGGGCCGTACAGCGAGTACCTGAATCGACTAACTCATTATCTTTGAGCTATCTGAAGTACATGCTTGATGTCCTCCTTCCTTCAACCATGTCTGAGTTTATCAGTACACTGGAGAGTCATCAAAATCTATGGAGGGGTGGGAAGTGGTATGAATAACAAACAAGTTATCATGGTCTGAGATCTACCATGAGGAGATTTAAGCTCAGTGAAGGGGAAAGACCGAGACTGCAAAATCTAAAGTGTGTTAGAAAAATACATCAAAGGGGGAACCCAACCTCAGCGTAGACTATGAAAGAAAAAGATTTTTTGAATGAGGAATCACCAGAGATCAATTATGAACACTAAAATAATGTTAGCCGGCCAAAATCATTTTATAGAAAAAGATGAGACCACTCAGACCATGAAAGTGAAGCAAAATCATTTAGCTAAGGCATAGTTTGGCAATTATGAGAAGTGTCAGTGACTGTTCAGGTCAGCAGGAAGTTTCAGAAATTGAAGATGGGGAAGTGTTCAAGTTACAAGAAGTGCTATGTGTGTGAGATTGGGTGTTCTTCTACAGAGCAAAACACATCTCGACTTATTTCAAGCACAAAGGAATCTAGTGTGTATTCTAATCTAAAAGTTTAATTTAAAAATCATGTATACATCCTTAGAAGTGTCATACAGTCAAGTGTTGAGTTTTTGAAATCATTCAATGTCCCTCTATGAAATACAGAGTTTTACAGGACGGGCATTCACCTTGTTTCCAAGCAGAGATGAAGAACTTGAGAGAACTGTGGTTAAAAATGTGATTCAAGATTAAGAGTAAAAGAAACGAAGAAGGACCAAAGAATTGGACAAGAATCAGAAAGACAAGCATCAAGACAAAGAACAGAAGAGAACAGTTAAAACTGATGGACCTCTATGTGATGAACAATTTAAGAATGTTCTAGAGCAGTGCTGTCCATTTAGTTAAATGGGACACTTTTATTTGTCAATTATTTTTTTTAATTAAAGCCAGGTGTTGTGGTACAGGCCTGTCATCCCAGGGCTCATGGGGTGGAAGCAGAAGGATGAAGAGTTTGACGTGGATTTTAGGGAAACAGGACGGCTGTGGGATCCAATGACTCCTCATGACTCTGCCATGTCCCCCCTTCCTCTGGTAGCTTGCTTTCCTTGTTAGTATTATATTAGCTGATTGGCTACCAAGACAACACATTCATTTCTGTTATAAAAAATGATGTCAAGCTTCCTCACTCTGCCTCTCCCTCCATAATTTCCTAGAGGACTCTGGATTGACTCACATGGATTTTCTATCCAGTCTTCATATAAAATATCTCTGGCCATTGGGATAAGTTACTTTAATTTTGCCCAGCTGGACTATTTTCCACTCATATCAACAAGGTCAATACAACATGAGCAGAAGTCAGTCAGATGGGACCTGGAGAAACAGAAGCCTCACCAGCCACTAACTTAAGTACACATGTGTCAATGTTACCCAAGATGTATTCCTTAATAGCCTGCCTTCACAATGGAAGGAAATCCCAAGATGCTACTCTGGGCTGCTTTCAGGAATGGTTTTAGTTTTAAATGATTGAGTCACATTTTTTATTTTTCACTTTTTGCTTTATCTTTTGTTTATTTATTTACTTATTTATTTGTGTTTGTGATACATATATGTGTGTGTATGTACATATGGTACATGTGTGTGATGTGGAAATACACCTGCATCTGTGTATTGTGGAATGCATGGACACATGCCCGTGGGTGAGTGTGCATCCACACATAGAGGCCAGTGGTAAAAATCTGGCATTTCCTCCACACCTTATTGTTAGTGGTCTTTCATTGGTCTGGCGCTCACTTATTGGCTAGATTTTCTTTGTGTGGGTGTTCAGGATCTGAGCTGAGGTCTTTGCACCTGCCAGGAAACAACTCCCTTCTTAATCCTGCTCTTGTGATTTTATAGTCACTTAATAATGCCATTATTTTTCTCTTATCACAAACTATATCACACAGCTTTCAATTTATATTAACACAAACTCTCACCCTGGTTATTTAGCAAGCACCAAGTGAACCATTTGTTGACTTTCATATGCAGAACAGCTACAGTGACGAACACCATTTAAACAAAACACACTTTGAAAGATACCTCTGATATGCAATTAAACTACAGCAGCACGAAGATTTGCTACACCAACTTTGTTTATTCTCTGCTTTGTGGTTTGTGTAGCTATTATTTTGTACTTCTTCCTATGGATATACATAAAGGAGAGGATATCAAGGATATCAATAAACACTACGAAGATATTGATAGAACTTACATCTTCTATGTCTTTGTCCAGAGCTACAATTCTCAGAGGAGTGGTTAGGTTTACGCTCTCAGAAATGGTGGCGCCCACTGGTGCAGATTCCAGGATGTACCCTTGATAGCTGGGCATTGTGAAATATGGGCTCTGATTGTTTTCATCCAGTATTTCGATGTGTAGACTAGCAAAGGCGGGAAGTGGGTGGCCATTGTCCTGCTCAGCCTGAAAGTTAAAGAAAAAATAGTTGTGATGTTCTTTTGAGTGACACCTTTTGTGCTATAGGCATGGGCTCTCTATACCCTAGGGTCCTTGCCGTGAGACAAACTGCTCTAACCAGTGTCAGAAAACATAAATGAGAAATAGAAGTAGAGAGCCCATGTTGTTTAATTGCCTTTTTCAAATCCAGGATTCATTTCAGAACACTATGATAAACTATTGCAGTACTACATATAGTAAAGAGATGTGTGTATTGATACACAATTAGAAATACAGACGGCGTATACAATCGAGTTGCTGGTAATTCAAGGATACAGAAAAAAAGTGGCTTATAGTAAAATAAAACCTTCAATTGCTTTTGTCTTTCCAATGACTTCTTATTTCACACTGGATATTAACTGCTCTGTGTCTCACGTATGCATATATGACCAAAGTGGTATATTAGTGTATTAAATACTAATCCAAAAGGTAGTAAAGGGTGGGGCTTTGGAGAGAATTCCTTGATAAATATACAGCCTCTATCAGTGAGATTATTGTCCTTGATAAAGAGGTCACAGTGGCCCTGAGGAGGCTGGCCTTTCATCTTAGCACTGCTTGACAATGCAGAAGAACAAGAGATCTAGGACAGCCAGGGTAGAACCGGAAGAACCCTATCTGAAAACAAAGAACTGTGCAAAGGCCCTAGAAGAGCTAGAAGAACCCTGGCTTTCTGCCACCACACAAGAGTGCCGAAGATGAGAGGGTGCACTTTTGCCAAAATGAACGTGCCAGAGCCTTGCCCTCAGACTCCAGAGGCCAGAACTGTGCGAAATTTGGCAAGTCACCGGCAGTATGCATTTTGTCATGGCACAGTCCCCAGTAATTGTTTTGCATAAATTAATAGATTCAAGAGGCATTTATCATTCAGGAAAAGACCTAAAACACAAACTACAAGTGAAAGAGAAAATTCCATCATAATTTTTCACAGTTAAATACTTTCTAAGGTTATTTATTGGAAGTACGTTACTTGAGTATACCTGAATAAAATTGTACCAATGCATGTGCTTATTTTTTTCATTTATTTTATTCTTTTCTGGTCTATTTCTGCTCCGCTTTTGAAGGGCATGGAGTGATAAGGGAAGGAAGGAACACACACTGAGCCCTCAGGCCAGCAGAATCCATCCTGGCAATCAACCCGTTGCCCTTGTATCCCAAACCTAGGCTTCTAAAATAAACTTTCCCTCTGTTCTTCTTATTTAACATTTCCATCAAATAAGAAGACGAACAATAAGCCCTACTGGCATTAGGTAGAATTGGTAACTTTTGTGCCAAGAAAACTCCCAGGCTCTGTTACTACATGTGACTAGTCCTCACATGTAAGATGTCTGAATGTCATGATTGGCAATTTTAAACTATGATGATTAGTAAATGACAGCAAAATGTTATGTAAAGGATTGAGAAACTTCCTTGTATATTTTAACTTATTTTTTCTTCACACTTTGAGGTTACTTTCTCTTTTGTTCAGCTATTTTATGCCTTTCTATTATCACTTAGCAATGGAATGCCCAAATAGTCTGTGGCTTAAGGTGTTCTGAGCTCCACTCCTCAATGAAGGTGACCCCGCAGTCAACCTTCTTCACACTGATGTGGTTGGTGCTGGCATCATCAAATAGAGATCACTGTGCTTTGAGGGACTGGAATTAACTGTGATGAGCCAGGGAAGTTCTGGGAGCTTCTGTGATGTAGATCAAGTCTTCTGGAGATCACGAACAAGAAATGGAGATGCAGTGCACAACAAGAAAATAGAGTCCATCACCATGGAAACCAATGGTTCAAACACAGGACTCACACCTAGCATCATGGTCTGTTCAAGGCAGAGACGCTCTGCTGGGCCTATGGGCATGGAATAGTTTATAAACACAGGCCATTCTGAACAGGATTTCTTTATCTCTGCTTTGCTCTTCTTGTTCTAATTGTTATTTTAAGTGCTGTCCAGAAATACCAACAATGGCACGGCAGTTTGCAAATTGTATAATCTATTTCTCTCATGCAACAAAAGCATACATATTATTATGTGGGAAAAAATGAGGGAGACAGCTCTCATTATTGTGTATAATAATGCAAGAGGCTTACATTCCATATTCAGACTGTGCCATTAGTTTTTACTACGAGTTGTGAAGCTGGGAAAACGTGTATTATTTGCTTCAGGAAAACAAAATGATTCCGTGGGAAGAGAACTAAAACTCCAATTAGATTCCTCAGAACAACTTAATTCCCACTCTCCCCATAGCTTTGAAAAGCATCACATGGAATTTTTTACTGCTTTTTACTGCAGATATTGATTTGTTATAATAATGACTAATGCTTTTGGATTGCTGTTATACCTTTAGTTCTACCGGAAGTACAGCAGACCCACGTCTAGTGATTTGTGCTCAATCCCACATTTTTCTTCTTATGCCATTTGCCTGTCCAAATATAAAACCACATACTTCTGCACTGGGTAAAAGCTAAGAACATGTTAGTTCACATTGGTGGCAGTTTCCTGTTGATAGTTTCTGAAGCCCAGACCCCCGAAGTCATCTTGCTCTCCACTTTCTCTCACATCTCATGTCTCACTTAGAAAAAGTCTCAGTGACAATTACCACAAAACACAGATTGTAAGCACTTTCATCCACCGTGCTACCATCTCCCATGGACTGTTTAAACTTCTCAGCCTAGTTCTACACTCGATCACTGAACATTCCCATAAGGACAACTTGACTTTATCAAATACCAGTTCTATCTTTATAACACCCTAGTTTTTCCATTTGTTTGGGTCACATGTAGACTATGGATTGAAGAGATTGTCCATGGTAGGCCAACACACTACCACTGAACTATTTCCAGTTGTGCTTTTATTTCTCATGCCCTTTAGTGATTTCTACATTACCTCAGACCCTGTCAGCTCTGCATACCGTGCTCTGGAGCGCTACCCCTGTGTGGAGTCACTGACATCCAAAATGCTGTTAGGTTAGAACCTTCTGGATCTTTGCTCTTCTGCAATCCTCTCCTCATAGACATTGCACTGATCAAATGTTTTTGACACCTGGCTTATTTGACGACCTTATCAATTAACGTAATATGCTACTAGATTTCCTTCTTTTATCTCTCGATAGCACTTTGAAACTCCTAAAATATTGCTAAAATATTTACCACCTATCTTGTCATTTACTATTAAAATCTTACAATAGAATATAAATTACAAAGCTGGTATACTGATAAATATATGCAATTTTAGCACTTTTGAAGTGGAGGTGTGACATTAAGGAGATCAATCCTCAGTTACCAAGCAAGAGTTCAAGGACAGACTGGGCCACATGACATCCTGTCTTGAAAGAAAAAAAATCCACCACTAAAAGAAATGAAAGTCCTCAGAAATCAGGGATCTATGGCTATTTTATTATTCTTTGAATGCTGTTATTTTCCAAGTACAAGACAGTACCTGCACAGACTGGTGATCCTAGCTATGAGTTTAGCATTTACTTTAGAAAAGAATGTTACCTTATGGGGTTTTAAGCTACCCAGAGTGCTACTTTATCTTCTTCCCTCCCTCTCCTTTTGTATTGCTACTCTTCCCCCTCTTCCTGATTTTAAATTTCCCTTCTACTCCATTTTACCTTTATCCCTATGTAAATTTCTTATATCCTGAGCAACGTCTCCTATTTTAATTTGGGATTAAATTTGGACATCTTGTAGGGAGAGATTGCTTACAGCAAGGCTATGCTTACCTGGTCAAAGATCATAATAATAATAACTAATCAGTAATTTTTGATTCAATCAGCCTTCTTGAATGCATATAAACTTATTCAGCATTCAACCCTATACAGCATCATTAATTAGGCTAAAAATTGATACCACATCAAGTAGTTCGGAAGTAAAGTAACTAGAAATCTTCAAAAGCTCACAAAATATATAATAGCACAAACAAAATACACAGAATTGTGTGTGCATGGTAAAATTGATTTGTCTACAGGACTATAAATCCAAAGAACTCATTTCTCATAGGAATAAACGTATTTCCATTTGACAAAGAAAGATATCTTCACTACAAAGAATATAGGAAGCATACTCTCAGAAGACCTTCTATTATGACAACACGATAAAATCAACAGACTTTTCAGCTAGGGATTTATTTTTCATATAATGAAGTATATTTTACTTTTGTTTCAAGTTGTTCATATGCTTATAACTTACTGCAGTGGAGAAAGAAATGTTCAAAGCCTTTATGCACTTCTCAGTAATAAAATCATTTCCTTTTGTTTAGATTTTAAAATATAAACCAGTGCAAAGCACGCCAGCTATTTTCAGCAATTTGAAGATAGATGTAGTCACTTCTGGGAAGACCTGAGCTTTGGAAAGGGTATTATCCAACTTGAGGTAGTTCTGCAGTTAGCCTTTCCCTTAAGGCTAACATAACAGGGGAACTCTGGGAAGTTGTATTCCCAGTTTCAAAGTAGCCTCAACTTTTAGAAAACACTCGTCAAGTGCCTCTTCTGAATTGGTTGGTAAACATCTCACTTGGTATTATATGAATATTAAGGTCCAATAACATAAAAATATTGATGTAAATATGGATCTGGAATATGCACAGCAAAGATTACTATTTCTCTTCTCTGTTTCTGAGAAAAAACAAAAGCTTTTCTTCGCCTAGACGTTTTTTCACTATTCATTTTAATATTTCTATGGAAAAGCTAAGGATAACATGAGAAAAGCCTGCTTGGGCTCAGTACAGAGGGTGCTGAGGAGGTTCATAGGTGGATTGTGGATTGTGAGCTTGGGGTGATTCATGGGTAGAGAGTAGCGTGAGAGTGGGGGCTGTTTGTGTGCAGAACGAGGAAGTGGGATGGGAGCTGGGGTAGTTCATGTGCGAACTGGAGTCGGTGTTTGGTTGTTCATGCGGGAGAATGGCAGTGGGTGACTAAGGTGGCTCGTAGAACAGAATAGCATGAGGATGGGGTAGTTTAGGTGGCAGAGTGGAGTGAGGGCTGGGGTAGCCCATGCAGGGGAATGAAGTATGGGCTGGTCTAGTTCATGTGGGGTGTAAAGAATGGTCTTGAGTGGTTCCTGTGGGAAACGGAGTACAGGATAGTGAAGTTCTTGAGGGGAGTGGAGAGGAATTTGCCGTGCATCATGTGGGATATAAAGTGGGGGGCAAGGGGTGTGGAGTGGGGACTGGATGGTTCATATGCATTGGGTCAAGTGGAGGACTTTTACACCAACTGAAAGGGGGCTTTCTACTAAACACCCTGGGGGACTTGGACTTGCTGTTTTGTCCTTAAAGTGACCTGTACATGTGGAACGGGCTTACTAAAATTAACTGTCCATGAAGGGACTGAATAAGTTTTCTCTCTTTCTCCAAGGAGTGGCAGGACAACTTTTGAGTATCAAGTAAACTCTTGCCTCTGTGTGTATTTTATCAACATATGTTTGATGGCTGCTGCATTCATCTACCTTTTATTTCTGGACTCATTCTCTCTTCTGGATGAACACTGTTGTGAGACAGGGATGCCACATCATTAAGTTAAATTTCCATCCTATCTCCTATATCAAAACTTCTATTTTCTTAGAAGGAATTGACTGTTTGTAGCAGTCATAAATAGCCTAAACTATGCATCAATGTATATTTGGATACAAAATATATTTTACTATGGATGAAAAGATATTTCAACGACTAGGAACAGATACTGCTCTTCCAAAGTATGAGGACCTGAGTTCTATTTCTAGTACTGGCATCAGGGGCTTATATCCAAGCTGCAGGGGAACCTGACACCTCTGACCTCTTCAGGTACCTGGGCTCACATGTACATATATGTATACCCTCCCCAATATACATAATTATAGATGATAAAAGTACAACTGGAAAACATTTAAAAGGAAATGTATTACCATCCATCATCTGTAAAAACTAAGAGATTGAAGAGACATTTAATATAGAGGGCTCTTGCCATAATATAGACAAATGGTCTATAACGGGGCATCTTCCATATGCATATGCCATTGTTTTATGCTGTGACTTGGACCTTTGGCCTGGAAGTTCAAGGAGGGAAGACCAGAGTAGCGTGATGCATTCAGGTCTTTTTGATTCTCTCCATCTGGGCATCAGATCCTACACGGAGGCTGCTAACACTTAGGAGAGCAATATATTTACGTGATAGTATAGCATGGCTGTGGTGTGGAAGAGAAGCAAACTAGGTTGTGGTTGCTGGACGTGTGAGTGGGCCACTGAGTGGCAACCGGAAGCTTGAGGCACTATAATGTCTATGATAGCAGTTTCACTGTGGCCCTTGCTTAATCAGAGTTTAATAAAAGCTTTTAATCAAAAGGATTTAGATGAAATGCAATTATTCTTTAAGGAACGCAGGGAGACTGAATTATTAATAATTTATTCATTTGATCTGCTTCAATAATTCAAAGTTTTGCTTTGTATTAGATGCCTAGCATATAAACACTAATTTAAATATACTATATTAATAAAAGTGAATTTCCTGAGATTTGTTAAAGGCACTCAGCACCTGCATTAAACACGCTGAGTCATCTGACATCTGAAATATGATTTTGTATTTCCACACCACATCAAACTTGTGGTTGCTTTTGGAAGAACCCCGTGGAAGGATGAGATATTTCATAATTTAAACTGGATGTTCTTGATAGTGCTTAGTGTGTTATGGACACGGATTTGAGGATCATAGTCCATAAGCAAGATTACTCTGGCACAAAGCAAATGACCGATTCTTCTTCTCAATGCGCATCAACTTTGAGGCATCCTCAGCTGAGAGCAGTTAACTAAAGGCTGGAAATGTGTTTTGCAACTGAACATCCCTTCCTTTTTCAGTTCAGTGTGTTTGGGTTGTTTTCTGGGCTGAAGTTTCTAATTATCCAACATCGTCTTCCAGGTTTCACCTTTACATTTTTTTCTTGTCAGCGTGCAGAATAAATCACTGGCAGAAACAGCAAGAAATAAAGATGAGAAATCTCTGGTTTGTGACACAAGCCAGCTGTTAGTGCGCCGTGTGGCTTTTAAAGGCAGAATTCTTCATCGGTCCAGAGGCAGACCTTGTCATGTTTTATTTCCCCAGCTTCCCAAATACAAATTTGGACCAAATTCAACAATACCAAAACACTTCCATAGTTAATGAAAAACAAAACCCTAATGTAAGAAAAAGTAAAGACAATGAAATATGAAATATTTACTACTGAGGAGAACTGTGTGGTGGTGCCATTTCAAAGAATGCCAGGATAGTCAGCCTTGTATGAGGCCCATTGTGATTTTTTTAATTGTTACTTTCACTCATTGTCCTATCATGGGATCTTTGGGTCACAGCAATGTGGTAGTAATATCTGCAGCTACCTTCGGTAGTAGTCTAAAGTGCTATTGAAACATGAACATTTTTTTGGGGGTCACATTTCAAATTGAATTTTGTTTTTTTTTGTTATGTAGCTGATGGATTGTTGCACTGATGTGGGTAGTAAAGGAAACTGATTTCATGTTTTAAATGAAGCAGTTTGGAAACAATACTTAGACAAAATAAGCATCATGGGATCTAGGGAGATGGACACAGGCACTGGATGCATGTTGCTTGACTTCTATGCTGGTCCACGATAAGCATGGGTCAGTGCAAGATGAGAACCTGGGGTGTGACCCTTTGTACCAAGGAGGACAGCCAGGTGTCTTTGCTGAGTGACATCCCGGGGGGCTGTATCCACCCGGAAGGTGCTCTCCCTCTATTTCTTGTTTGTTTTGTTGCTGATTGCTTGCAGTCAGCTACACAATGCTTCTAAACCTTTCTATTAAAAGACACATTTTGGCTTTCATTTACTGGCCAAAATCTCTTGACCCAGCAATATTAAGCTTGGGGTAATCTTCAGAAAAATCTTTGAAACTCCAGATAATACTTTCCTTGATTGGTTGTTAGGTCTTCTTTGATCAACTCTCTGCCAGCAGATAAATCCAGAGTGATGGAGACTTACCTACATCTACACTATTAATTCTCCAAGGACAAAGCATGACTAAATGAACACATGATTAGCTACACATAGTATAATGTGATGTAGGAAGCTATCACATACTATGCACTAAAATGAAATGCATTTAGTATAATGGTATTTGAAGTTGACCTTACCTAGAGTTAATCCAGAAAAGAACACTACATGGTTTGTGCAGTGAACAGAGCCCAAGTTTGGATTAAATAAATCCAAAGACAGCCTCACTTGCGGCCAGTATTAACCATGTGCCTGTCTCATAATAGCTACTGAACTTCACATCCCACACAGAGTGGCACAAATAAGAGACTAGGCGGGTGATGGCAACCAGTCAGAGAAGGACAAAACCCAACATTCCCAGAGCGCCTACTCAGCAAACCCTCTTTCTTCATTTCCTTTTTATTTAAATTTTTCATTCAATTAGGTAATTTATTTATGTGGTTCTGGGGATAGAAACCAGGGCCTCATGCCTGCCTGGCAAATGTTCTACCACTGAACTAACGCCACAGTGCAATATTTCTATTTTAATTATGCTGTGGGCATGTGCACGAGTGCACGCATGCTTTTGTCTCTGTGTGTAATATCATGTAATATGTATTAGACTTCTCCAGGGTTTATTGTTGTTCTGTCTCTTAGAGTTATCCTCATCCAGTATCTGTCTTCACTTAGCAAATTCTCACTCTTCCTTCAGTGTTAAACTGAAATCTGAGATCTCAACTTCCTTCTGATGTGTCAGGATTAACCAGTTGCCACATTTCTTGTGTGGCTTCAATATAATATAATTCATACTATTATTAATTAATAATTCTTTAATTTTCAATTTAAAAATGATACTATTTTAATGTCCAGTAGGTCACCCTAGCATTCACTTTTCTTTCAGTTCTAGGGTTATCTTCCTGACATAAAGAAAATAGTAAGGCATACATTTAAAAATCTCAGGGTGGGTAAGTACTTTCAATATATGCTATACATGCAACAGCACCAAAAATAATGACATTAAGGTAAGTAATATACAAAGTATATTATAACGTTGCCAATTTTTATCTTTTATATCCAAGTTATTTTATAAGAAAATAAATGCTAAAAGATAAAGTACAATTAGTTTTTCAACTATGTACCTCTGAACAATTTATTTATTTATAAATACATTAAATATTACTATACATATGAGAAAAATTTCAATGTTTATAGAAAAATATTGGTTATCGTGGTTCATATGTATTCTCCTTTTTAAACTGAGGTCTACAGTGGCCCCTGTATGTTCCTTTGGTTAGCATTTCATAACTACAAGGAAATTAGGTTTTAGTTTAATTTACCTTAATAACCAAATCGAATTTCTGGTGGAAGTCTCTGTTGACTGGCTCCAGAAGAGTGAGCTCGGCAGTCCTGGGATGCATGTGGAAAAAGCGGGGGTAGTCCTCAGGGGTGCCTGCAAGACAAGAGACACAGTTCAGAACTGAGAACAAACAGCAACCCACCCATCTGATTCGTCTTTTTCCTTCAGTAACCGAGCAACACAGCTATAATTTCATTAGTAAATTAAGTTTCTAAATTATCCAGTCTAGGGAGAGTGGATGAAAATGTGATATATAATTAATTAGCCTGTGAGTTAGTGAAGGGAAAGGTATTTGTTTGGATGGATTTCTGAATTATTATTTTTTTTAAAAGAGAGCTCTTTAATTAATTTGGAAACTCGTCATATGAAAAGAGACATTAAGTAGAGGAAAAGCAAATTTTAGATTATAAAATTATATTTTAATGGTGCATAAATCTTAATTATACTCTGCATGGTTTTTCAATATGTCTTATAATAAATAAAGACTAGCAATTTAAACCAAATATCAAGATGCTAAGGAACTAATGTAGACATGTTCTCCTGCAGCAGGGAAATTATTTTTTTTGTTGTTGTTTTATATTTTTGCTTTTTTTAAAAAAAGATAAGTGTTTAGCTAATATGCCAAACACTGACAATTTAAATAAATTTGTTTTTTAAGGTGCATAGTTCTTAAACGCAGGCACTTTAGTGCACTGCAATATATTTGTTCCTGAATATTTTCTAACTTTACCTATATACTCTTTCCCTGTAGATTAGAATATTCTTGTTCCCAAAGTAAAGAAATGTCAGGCCAGAGTAGTCAGATGTAAAAGTCAAATCATATCACATTAACAACTAAGCATGTCAGTAACCAACAGCAGCTGTCAATAATCTATGTGTGTTTGGATGTAAGTATATGGCATTCAATCAAATAAGGATGTAGAAATTTGGGAGATTAAATATTCCGACTACCAAGAGATTTATAATTACTGATTTCAGCTATGGTAAGTAATTATACTTACTGCTATAGAGAGATTTATTTATAGGAAAAATCGACAGCAGTGAGTTGAATGGACTGTGAGAGATTATGCAGAGGGCACAGAAGGAAAATACAGTGTTTTAGTCACAGCCATAGAGAGCTTCCTCTAGACTTAAGAACACAAACATAGATTCAGTTACAATTAGATTTCATCTCTCATTTCTAGATAAATGTGGCATAATAAAGAGTGTTGCTAAACTTCTGAAGTACTTGGCTTGATCAATCTGTAGATCGATTCCAAAGCCATGTTTACCTTCTTTGTACCAGCACCCAGGATGATCCCTACGACCTTATTTGTGATCAATATTCTGCCACTGACTGTGTATCTTCTGCTCAACAATGTAAGAATACCATTGTTACAATCAATTACCATCCAAAATCTATAACTATTCATCTAGCTAAGTAAGCGGCAATACATCTCTGAATGAATGCTATATACTTACATCCATCTACACGTTCATATATGTTTACAATACCTGTAATATGGAACTATCAATGTAACTCTCTTTAGATAAGTAAAGTTGAACTCAGAAAACTGGTCCACTGAAAGAGGAATGCATAGTGTATTAAGTGGAAAAATCATAATATTAAAAATGAATGATAAAAGAGAAAGAGTAAAGCAATGAATGACAGTTTGGCATAGAAGATAGACTCTTAATAACTAATGTTTTATTTTTGAGCATATATATGTGCTCTATGTAATTATAAAACAAACTAGATAAAGAGATATCTCAGAAATGGCAATCTAAATGTAAATTCATTTGGTGTTATAAACACAAACATCTCAGAACTTCAAAAGGTAACAATCTGTTATCTTATCCTGGTGATTATAGCTGAGACAGAAAAATTAAAGATGAAGTGAAGATGTGTACAGTATTCATATGCTGATGGTATGGTTGATAATTTTACTCTCAGATAATTATGTGATACTTGAATTTCAGCATTTAAAGTATTGAAAACTAAAAAATCAACAAACAAACAAACAAAATACAAAGAAAAAACCACCCAAAACCAAGATATGAATGTAGGATTAAAGATAAAATATAAATATTTCCATTTTAAGTCTTGACTTAGAAGTAAATGCGGAGTCTTATGTTATAGTTTGGCTCTCAGAAGAGACAGGCTCACTCCATGGCTGTGCACACTG
Organism: Microtus ochrogaster; assembly: GCF_000317375.1. NCBI lineage: Eukaryota > Metazoa > Chordata > Mammalia > Rodentia > Cricetidae > Microtus > Microtus ochrogaster. The sequence goes on along the minus strand of NC_022028.1, from coordinate 44,724,177 downwards.
AAATGATGACCTGCTGGGGAATAATGACCATCCTTGGTAGCCAGTTGGTCATTGTATTAAATGTATTTGATACAATGTATTTGATTTGATATAAACCCTTAGTACCAAAAGTAAAGTTTCTTAAAGGGCATGGAATTTTTCACTCTGGGTCCAAGCCAGTTTTAAAAGAACTGTGAACTATTTCACTACAGGTGGCAAGAATGATTAGCATGTCTCCTTTGCTGCTTTCCACTTCTCAAGAACCAGTAAGAAGGATCTACCTCCTCAAAGTCAGGTACTTTGGACATCAATAATAACTGTCCTGACTTGAAACAGATCAAATATTTTATTTAAAATTCAAATTTAATTAAATTTTAAATTCCTAATTTCATAACAATAAAAACAAGAGTGCTTTATTGATCATTGTGCTAGTTATGTTATAATGGTTATATTATATTATTAATAGTTTATTATATTATTAATAGTTATAATAGGTATGACCCCCATAGATTCATGTGTTTGAATGCTTAACCCATAGGGAGTGGCAGTATTAGGAGATGTGGCCTTGATAGAGTAGGTGTGGCTTTGTTGGAGGAAGTATATCACTTTGGGAGTGGTTGTTGGGGTCTCATTTGCTCAAGTTATGCCCAGTATGGCACACAGCGTCTCCTTCTGCTGCCTGTAGATCAAGATATAGAACTCTCAGCTCCTTCTCCAGCACAATGTCTGCCTATGTGCCACCATGCTTCCCACCATAATGACAATGAACCTGTAAACCAGCTCCAATTAAATGGTTTCCTTTATAAGAGTTTTTGTGGTCATGGTATCTCTTCACATCAATAGAACCCCCGAACTAAGACAATCGTTAAGGAGGAGGATGGTTGACACCACTGAAGAGTAGAAAATTATACTAGAACTCAAAAAAACTGAGAACACACATTTATTTTTATGAGCTTATTCAAACTGGTAAAACAAAAACAAAAACCTACTAACAAAAATGAGGTGAGGATGATATATTGCACTTATAGGATGGGGACTTCATCAAATGTCAGAGAAGGGACCCTTGATCTTCATCTCCAGAACAGTAAGGAAATACTTTCTCTGGGTTTGTGTATATGGATATATATGCCTATGTCTTGGGCATTCTGAGAGGACAACACAGAAAAGGTTATACATCATCGAGGAAATGGCTTCAACAGAGACAACAAAACCCTTCATTTGTTTACAGCAAACCTAAGCGGCAGTCATGTGGAACCATGCCAAAGAGAGCACAATGTGTTCCATAGAGAATCTCAACCACCGTCAACTTCTGTTCCCAATAAACCCATCTAAGGGAATATTAATGGGAAGAAAAACAGTGTAAATTTAAAATGACTCAATAGAAATATCATTTACAACAGGTGAACAGTATTGGTACTTCAGCACCCTGCCTGGCGTACCTACCAAGGGGAAAAAAAATAAGACGTAAGTGTGTTTATGAGAAATCTATAATAAATAATGATGAGCAGCACACTTTTAAGCAGCTATTTTATAAACATTTGTAATAGATATTTGTGGATTAAAGAGCTATGTCTAAAGCCCTTTTCATGATAGTAAGAAAAAATGGAAGGGAATATAGAGATAAAAACCACTTCACTCTGTTCATCATTTCCTAAGTAATAGCAAAGGGAAAATTTTTATTCTCTCATATTTTTACATATTTCCATGGAAATTTCTGTGAAGTACAGTATCATTCAGAGTTGGCTCTGCAGGTTGCACCAGCCATCTCTTCGGTGGCGAATGAGGTAGGGATATGCTGGAAGGAGAGCCGAGAGCATAAACAAATGAGCAACACAGCTGATCTGAAATAAGAGCGTGAGCCAACAGAAAGAAACACTTATTAAATGATAACTCTAGGTTTACTGTGGGGGAAACACTGGAATCTTTTTATTTATAAATCTTCTACTTCATCTAAGTATCAAACAGCCCTATGGGGGAGATGTTATTATTGTGTCTATGAAGACAGGAAAACTCAAAAGAGATTAAGGGGACTTAATGTCTTCAACTCTCATAGCTGAAAAATGAATAAAGCAGGATTCTACCACAGAATATCTATTTATAGATTTCAAACTCTTTCCTGACAGGTCATATAGTCTCACCCAATGCATTGCACCATTTGGGTTTATTGGCCTATTGTAGAAGGTAGATTTATAGAAGTGGTTACAACACACTAATAGATCAAATATGTAGTTAGAGATCTAAAAATAGATCTAAAGTCAATGTTATGGTAGTTTAATATTCTATGCATGTTAAAAAATGATTTATAAAAGATAACTAAAAATACAATGCTCATCTATTCATCATACACACATTTTCATATTTATGTAAAACTCGTACATAGAAGAAAATTTGATTGTCCAAATTTTAATGCAAACTGGAAAGCTATATCCCAAACCAGTTAAATTATGAATATAGTAGTAGAGAGAATTTCAGAATGTAATTCTTTGTAGTCAACAGAACTTATGTGTCTCAAAACCCTTATTGTTGTACATACAAAAAAGGCCTCCATTTTTACTCTCATAGCTCTGTGAAGGAAATGTCAAGCTAGATTAGCCCTCTGTAATTTTTATAAAGTTGGACATAATTTGTTTTCTGTAAGAGAACTATAATTACCAAACTATAAGCTTTACATGTTATAGAAGTATAATTTCATGTTGATCTATGTACCACTGTCACTATTATAGCAATGCCCCTGCTAATAATTGCACGATGGCTGGTGAATGCCTTTCTGTGCCACTGTGCACTTTCTGTCAGCATGTGCTAATTTTGTGGCATTATCTATTCTTTTTATAGCAACCTTGTGATTCATATTCGTTTCTGCATTTATAGGTCATTTCTTTTTATTGCATTGGCATTTTCCTGCTCTATGGACATACCATGTTTTATCTATTCTTGTGTTTGCAAGGATTCCAATAGCATTAATCACAGATTCAGTTTCTCTACCATTCTTGTGCACATCAGTATATGAGCATTGACATTCTTTTATTTTGGATAAATAGTCAGAAAGCAAGCTTGTGGCAGATGTTGAGTCTAAATGTTTTTTAACTGTTTAAGGCAGCACAGTTGCAAGCGTGTCAGATATGTTTGTTGCATAATCACCACGTCTTTGGTGATTCACACAGGCCATGGTCAAAGATTTTTATCTCAGCAGCCAGATTTGCTCATTGTCCCTTGGGTCCACCTTCCTAAAAACCCATTTAGATGAAATCAAACAATTAATAGTCTTCTTAAGGACACCTCAGAGATTTATACTATTTTTCATTTGTGACCATGCTTCTCTTTTAAAGAAAATGCTAGTTTTTCAAGGTGACGGTACCACTCCCATCAGCACTGCATAGTGGTTCTGTATTCTCCATGTGTTTGTGAGCAACCCAAGGGATCCATTTTCAAATTTGGGCAGTTCCTATAGGTATGCAGTCATACTGAGTTTTAATTTGTCTTTCTTTAAAGGTAAATAATCTAAAAGAACTTTTACTTACTTTTATATATTTATACATTTTCTATGACAAATCATCTACTAAAACTTTCTCCAAATTATAATTTATCTTCTCTTATTACATTGTCACCTTCCATATACCCAGAGAAAGTCTTCTGCTATGTGTGCATTTTGCTAGTCTAGACCTTTTTTCTGTCACTTGCCTTTGTAAGTCAGCTAACAATATCCATTGATGAATACATGGTTTCTCTATTATTTTGATACCATTAAACTTTAACTTTTTCTGTTTCTATGTCAGCATTTTGCTGTATTTAAGAAATAAAAGATAACCGTGACATCACTAAAATTTTCACGTCTTCCTTCATCTCAGGGTAAACACTGCTAACATTGCATCCCTCTGATGTGAAGTTCAAAGGCTACTCCTTTGATATTTACATTCGTCTGACGATACCTCCAAAGGTTTCTCCTTTGTAGTAAATAAAATAATTTGACAATTTTTAACATGACCGCCACACAGCAGGCTCTTTGGAACCTATTCCCTATAGTGAGATGTCTTGTTCAGGCTTGGTGTGGAGGTTGGGACAGGAGCTTGGTCCTGCCTCAGCTTGATGTACCATGCTTTATTGATTCTCAGGGGAGGCCTTACCCCATCTAAGTGGAGATGGAGGAGGAGTAAATGGGGGAGTAGTAAGAGGTGGGGGAGGGAGCAGGAGGAGAGGATGGAGGAGAAATTGTGGTTGGTATATAAATTAAATAAAAACTGATGAAAATAAGGAATAACAAATACAAAACAAAATCAAATAAAAATACCTAAATATATGTATATTTTATGAAAAGTTCAGCTCAGCAGAAATTCTTATTTTGTACTTATTAGAAATCTAATTTTGAATGTTTCCCCTGTAGCCTGTTTCAAAGACTAAAATTCATCTCCCTAATGCTACACATGGGAAGACTACCAGTTAAACAAACTGAGTTTAGATCCATAAACACATTAACCCATTTAAGGACATATCAAACTCTAATCGTTAAAGCAGGGCATGTCTTTCGTTATCAGTTTTGCAAATGTTTGGATGATATTCCTGGGCATTGTTTCTGTTAATCTGTCAATCATTTCCTGTGTCTTTTGTAGAAAGCCTTGGTAAGTACAGCATGGGCACTAATGACTCATGGTGCCAGAGAGCTGACATGGGTCACAGAGGGACAAGGTGCCAGAGAGCTGACTTGGGTCACAGAGGGACAAGGTGCCAGAGAGCTGACTTGGGTCACAGAGGGACAAGGTTCCAGAGAGCTGACTTGGGCTACAGAGGCACTTTAATGGCAGCAGCAACAATTCTATTGGTTTCCACGTGGAAACCAGCTTTCCTGTGAAAATAGCTGTAGCCACAGCCAGGCAGCTCTTTTAGGAGTATTTTCTTTGTCCTCCTCCCTGTATTTTAGTTCTGCTTTTGAGACTTTGGTGCCCGTATATCCTCTCTTTAAACTGCAGTGTTTGCCTCTCCCTTCTCTATGTACAGTACAGATAGACATATTTCATCATTTTCTTTAGTTAGAGGATCAAAAATTTCATTTTTCCTGTTATTTATATCGAGAGAACTAGAGGCTTAAAAAGACTTGTATTCATAAAAACTAAAAGAAATAATAATTAAATGGTTAATTCTATGCATTTGGCATGTGTTTTACACATTACTCTAAAGACCAAAGTCTTGAAATAGAACTATGGGGGCAATGTTAGAAATACCACTCCTAAGTACGGCAGTGTACAGTTATCTAGAATCTGCCTAATACAGTGGTGTGTACATGTGAGCACACAGGCTGGAGGCAAAGCCAGAGACTAGGACTGGAAAGAGAATGTTGAACTCTACTGGGGTTATTCCAAAATCATCAATTTCTAGTTCAGAGATGCTGGTCTCTCCCATGCACCTGTTTTCCAGAACCCATCAGTCATGCACATCAGAAACATCAACGTTTTTTCAACATCATTTAAGAACAGTTTTGTCAAATCTCCTCATTTTTGCCACTGGTACAAATGATAGCATGTATAAAGATGCATTGGCGCATGCTTGTTTTCGGAGCAGAAATGGGCTCTTTGTATCTGTACCGTGTTCATGGGTCGGTAGTCCTTTCCTTCCTCCATAAGCTTCAACAAAGCCCATAGTTCTTTGATTTTTGGAAAACACTGAAAAAATGCTTTAAAGTTGATCTGCAACTGGTTTGTTTTATAAAGGCAATATTGTCTGTTGTATAACAATTTACTGAAACAGGAAGAAGGAAAAACTCAGATTTTTATCTAGTTTTATATATGTTACCTTCAATAAGAAAAGCCTTGCTATTAAAGAGCTCGATATGATTTGAGGGGATTCGTTCATAGATTTCTAACAGGATAAAATGCTGGCAAATACAAACCGACAAGGATGGAGTAGAGGATGCCAGGTCGATCTGATGGTGGCTGGATGTTTCGGTCCTGATCAATGGCTTGGATAGGTGGGGTCACCAAAATGGGGTTCAGTTCTTCCTGGAAGAAAATTAAGAGTGTTTAGCTGTGCTGCACACTCACACTTCAGGGAACGCTGACATCAGGATGCTTACTCAAATTTGCACAGCTAGATCTTACTCAGCAGATCAGCTTGGGAAACACTATTCTAGATAAAGTTATGACCAGATAATATTTCCCGGAGGTCTTCTCAGGGAATTTATTATGCTGCTTTCCATCAGTGGTTCAAATAGGAAGGTACGTTTTCATATTTTTAGTTTTACATACATTAAGTAAACTTCCTTTAATATCTCCTTGAAATAACAATCTTAGAACATTGTTTAAACATTAAGGGTTTACAGCTCTCAGCCAAAATATATAAGCGGCGAGTCTAAGGGGAAATAAGTATTTCCTCAGTATCTGAGGAAATGCTTTTCTGTGATTGATTCTGAAATGAAGAACACTGACCTCTGCTATGTGCTCTTAGGCAAATCTAGAAGTTTAAACTCTCCGTGGACATTGCATGGCGTTTGGTTTTATTTAAAATGGGCCATTATATTAAATAAACACAGGCAATATTGTTTTATTAAAATCATAGGGATGAATTTCCTCATTATGTAAATCCCAGCATCGAAGACCTGGCGTTTTCTGTGGTAACAAAACACTTGGTTCTATGTCTGGGAGAAATATGACTTAGTTATGAGTACAGACCACTGCTTTGTCCTTGTGAAAGAGACAGTTGTAAATCTCTCAGAGGAGTGATGCCCCTGAACACTGGCACCTGCAAGGCATCAAGGCTGGCTTCATAAGTCTTCTCGGTGTTTCTTGGCATGTTCCCCCAGGGTCTTTGAAAACACCCATTAGATTTTTCAATTTTTCCTTGGAAGTTTGACGTGATAGGTTCGTCCTTCGTTCACTGCACTGGTGTAGCACTGGTGTTGCAATTATTTCCTCTGCAGAGCACTGCATCTTCCCTACTCTGCTGGCCTTTTTAGAAGAGTTAGTAGGATTATATTAACACAGAAGCCCCTGAGAAAGAAGCCTCATCTGGGTTTTTTACAGTCATGACCCCTTGGGGAGACTCTGGGTAACCCACATTCTGAAGGAGCACTCCAGGTGATATGTATACTCAACAAGGATATACGTAAACTATCTTCAAACTTCTTGGCTATTCTGAGCAACTTTCTCTACCAGGGCAACTGCAGCCATCCCCCAGGCTCATTTCTCTGCATTCGTAACAAAGAGCACCTGAAAGCTGTTGGCCAGCAGGGAGCAAGGCAAGGTGTGCATTCTGTTTGGAAACAGGGCTTCCTATTGCATCCGAAGTTACCGTAGCTTGGGCAGGTTTTACTGTGTGGTTCCATTGAGTGTGGCCCAAAATGTGGCCTCAGCTCAAATATTCCAAAATACATACATTTGAATGTATGGGAATTAATTCCACTTTCAGAAAAACACTGTCAAGTTTATCTCAAGAAATTTTTCTTGACAGCAAAATATTAAATGTAAGCAGATGTTTAAGTCATCCACAAACTCCAAGATTTAACTGAATATACACATATTATGGGATTTAGGTAACTGGTGAAGGAACAATAGTTAATGTAGCGATTGAATGTGGGAGCAAAGTGGAACTTTAAATAGAAAAGGCTTGGAACTCTTACAGTGACACAAAGAACAAGGAAGTTAATTTAAAAATAACTTTGAAAAGAAACCTCACATGGCCAGCATCATTTATTTGTAAAAGCTTCTGAGATGGGTTGAGTAATCTGCACCCACTTGCTGGGATTAAATGCAAAGCAGGGTCAAGGACGGTTACTGACTCTCTACTTCTATCTGGTCCTGCCACTTTAATTTTAACTTTCGTTGTTAGGAGAACTGCTGGCAGTTTGAACAGCAAGTGGGATACTGTGAACCAGAGGAGGACCCTGAAGCCTGTGCTTCCCTATGCCTGAGACTTTCTGCAGACATGGGGACGAGACTTCCTGACTTGGTTGGTACCTGGCTATATCTCTCATGCCCTTTCTCATTCCCAGTATCATTAGTTCTCTGTCTTTATTCCTTTTTATTAAAGTGTAAATGCTTCCACTTTCTTTTTTACATTTACTGTTTCTTTAGTTTTCTTCCCACGAAGCAGGTCTCAAGTCCAACTTCTTCCTCAGAGAAACATCCTGTGACCAGGCTAAGTCGACTGCCTCCCTCCTGGGACTGCTTCAGAAACATAGGAGTAGTCTTCAGCGGTGACATAGAGCCAAATGGGGAGATAAAACCTGCTGACAAGATCACAGATCGACTACCTAAAGAAGGGAATTTTGTACACGTATATGTGTGGGCAGGGGTGCTTTGTCAAGCGAATAGATGGACTTTTGATAGACATAATTAAACTAAGACATTTTCCAAAGTATAAATATGATGGAAGAAATCATTTTTTTGAGAGATAGGATGTCACACTTGTAGAAAGCATGCATTTTTAAACAGAATTCTTCCCAATTGGCTTCACATAGGACTATTTCCATCTTTCCACATAATGAAAGGGTGATTAGTGATTACCTGTACACACAGATCTCTACATGAGGCCTCATCCCATGTACATCCCATATACATCCCATATACATTGACACATCAGCCATATCTTTTCAGTATTGAGACACAGCCATAAGAAGTGATTCTTATTCTCTCAGTTACTGTTCTCCTTTTGGGGACATTCTCTGGTTTTTATCCAATATTCCAGATCCACGTCTCCCAGTTGGGAGAGCTGGAGATGCGGTTGCTTGGCTACCACAGATCCTGCCTGGCCATGGGGAGGCAGAAAGTCGAAGAGTGAATTAGATTGATGTCTTGTTCTGGTTTGGAAACGGAATTTGTTTTGCTTGCTGAGACAGAGGTCAGTTAAGGAAGGGAAGACACTGCCATCAAAAGACTTCATGAAGAAAATCAAGAATTAGGGAAAGCCCGGGGGAATGCTTCAGAGATCAACTCAAGGAAAATAAGTGCTCCTGAGTGAATGTAAATACAAATCATTAGTGAGCAGGATAGCATCGGCCATGATAGTGGTTAAAGGGCAGCACCTGAGTAGTGTGAGAATAAACCCTGAGTGTGCTTGCTCACGCATGCTCTCTCTATTCCCTCCCTCTTAGTCTCCTCTCTCTCTCTCTCTCTCTCTCTCTCTCTCTCTCTCTCTCTCTCTCTCTCATTTGCTCTCTTTCCAGTCTGTGCATATAAAGTGATCATCAGTTACATCCTTCACTTGAACTTTGAGACAATCGTCTCGGCACATTGTGAATTTTTTAATAAGGTGAAATCATATAATGGAGAAAAATAAGCTTAAAATCACTAATATGAGAAAATACCATCCAGGTGGAAATTATTTTGAGTAATGAAAACTATATCAAAACAAAAAAAACTTGTCTAGAAAAATATTAATAAGCATTGATACTAATACCTTTCAATACTGATTCTGACATAACATAAAATCCCCTTTCATTTTCTGTTAATATTTTTTTTTTACGTTTTCCAATATGAGAGCATTTAACATTCATCATTTTGCCACCTGCCTTTTAAAACTGTTTTAGTCACTTTAAATCTTACAAAGTGTTTGCATTTTATACGAAAAATCCCAGACGCTCTGCTTTTGGGAGACAGTGACCCAGTATACTCAGCTGTGATGCTCACTATGGTGGAATGACACAGGAGAGCCAAGGGTTTGTTTATTTAAAAAAATAAAAAAACAAGTTTGCATGGAATTCAACAGCCCTGCTCTAAACAGACTGAAGACTTGGAAAGAAAATGACCTCTGACACCAGTTCCCATGGCAATGAGAAGTCCTTGCAGTTTAACCCACAAATTCCTGTCAGGATTGTGTTAGTCTAGAGCAAGTAGATGTGGGGTAAGCATCTTGGCTGTGCTGGAGAGATGAGAAAGAACACTATAAGCAGGATAGGATAGGAAGGCCAGTCACTGAGAGGGCACAAAAGTGTTCCTGGCTCAGCATTTCCAACTGTTCCAGGCAGAGTGGTAACCAAGGTCAGCAGAGCATTGAGAAGGTAAGGATCATCACATTTTTATTTTAATTTTTGTGATGCTTTATATTAATATAATGAACCATTAAACCCTAGGTAGAATAGACCAAGATGCAGCTAGGAGTTCTTTTTTTTTTTTCGGTGTAATCATTCCATGAGACACTATTTATTTATTGACATAGATGGACTCTGTGGCCTTGTATATGCAGGCTGAATATACTCTTACTCTACCACTGTTAAGAATTTATTTTTAGCAGGGTCTACTTAAGGTGCCCAGCCTAGACTTGAACCCAATGTGTAGTCTAGGTGGGACTGTAGACAAGACTGTGCGCAGAAGAGAAAGGTGGTTATTAGGGCCCTAGGTTCTGATTCACTCAGTGAACGAGTTTTCACACTCATCACCGGTTGTGCTGACATGTAAAACGATTTCCCCATACGTCAAGGCTCCTTACCAATAGTGCCTCATTATATTAAGAAATTCTTCATGCCATGAATTATCTACTCCTATTTATGAATATAACTCTGAGATGACATACAAAGATATAATAATTTTATGTAGGAATTGAAGAAATCTTTAGTTGAAAATATTTCTTGACTGAGAGAATTAAAAAAATACTGGGGAGGAAATGTTCATTTTTAATGAGTATTTCTTTATGTATCTTACATATTTGACATGTCCATCTCTTGTCTGCTCAGATCCAATACAGCCGCCAATGTTTCTATGCTTCTAAGAAGCCTTAAGACTCACATTCATTCTGAGCGTCAGTAATTTCCCCTGCAGCAGCAATGCTGCTGTGTTCTATCAACACTATAATCATGAAAAAGTGAGCAACTGGAAATTTAATTTGGAGAACATGAAAGGAGTGGAGTCAATTAGCCCGGGTTGTTTGTAGGCAGCATATGCTCAGCTTTCCGCGGGGATGAACAAATGAGGACAAATGAGGACCCCGGAAGCAACCATGCAAGGACTTGGTTTAAGGCCCAGGAGTATTACGGAGCATGTGTTCTCTACTGAGGCAAGCAAACATGCATTTTGTTAGATTGGCGCGTGGTCAGCCGCCTCCAAACAACTTGGTAAAGGACAGTGACTGGAATGTAATGACTCTGTGTGGCGGGCAGGGGAACGACACGCTAAGACCCAAAACGATGCTGTAGGTGCTGCATGTTCAAAACAAAATGATCAAGAGGAAACTTCAGTTATTAAACTGCTCTCCCTATATTGGACAAGCTTTACAGAAACGGCCTCAACTGAAGAACTGCAGAAACCAAAAAGGAATGTGCTATGAAAGGACGCGCCTCCTTTGATATTCGGGTGAAATTCAGTCTTGGTGTGGCCCACGCAAGAGTGTGGGGTTGGGGCTGAAATTCTTTTGGGAATAGTTTGATAACTGTGATTAAGGGCTGTAAAGATTTTCTCATTGACATGTCGTTTTTCCTTCACAAAAGCAGACTGCTGCACTTTTCCTATTTTTATTTCTGCTGAACTCTGATAGCATCTATAGATGTGGGATTTCTCTTAAGGGTAACATTCTACAGTAAACTACTTCTCAATAACCTGAATAACCACTTCATTTTACCAGAAAGGGTCCATAGACTCTGCAGATATTTTTAAACATCACTCTTGGATCATTAGTATTATCCAGAATAAACACACAAATAAAATGATTTTGATTATGCCGATATCTTAAAAATATGCGATCCAAAATGAATTACTGGGATTTGCAAGTTTTCATTTTATTCTTGAATACTTAATTTGTTCTGTGAGTAACTTTTTAAAAAAATCCACCTATAACAGTCATGGCAGCTATTGGATGTATGATCCTGAGGGGATTATTTCATTGAAGGAAGGAGTTTATCCCAAACATGGTCACCATTGCCACATTGGCCAAGACTAAGTAGACAGTAAGATTCTGTAGAACATACTGGGTACATTTACTTTTAGTACTTTTATTTTTACTCTTTATTATTAGTGGAGTGTATGTGTGTGTGTGTGTGTGTGTGTGTGTGTGTGTGTGTGTGTGTGACTGCATGCTTATGGAGGTGAGGGAATAATTTTCAGGAAGTTATTCTCTCCTTATACCTTTGGTTTTGGGGCTCTAACTTAGATTGTCTGCCCCGTGGGAAAGAGATATTATCTTCTGAGCCATTTAGCTCACCTATGTTTTAAATTGTGACAATTATCATCCCTAATATCTCAAAGCAAACAAATCCTGAAGTGTGTGGTAGCCTATTTTCCAAGAAGCCCTAAAGAGTGTGAGGATGAAATCATAAAGGATTATCTCCTGACATTTCTTCCAAGTACCTTGGATTTTTTTGTCCGTCCCTTTATTTTAAAGGTGTTTATGAACCAAAGCAAATAATACTAACTAGATTGCACACACGATCTCTAGCTCATGAGGTGAAAAACAGGAGCCGATTACAGTCTGTTTTGATTAAAAACTTTCGCATGGTTTGAAATGGTTTCTTGAGGTTGAGGAGATGGCTACATCCCAGGCAAATACATCTAGACTACCCTGAAGGCAAAGGAGAGTAGGGATAGCTGCTTTTCTGTAATAATGCTCACCGGAGCTCCTGCTCATCATGCTTAGATGCAGGCTGCACCATTCTCATTTCGACAGGAGAAAGAAACAGGCTATCACAGCGCCTACCCAGTGGCAAAGATAGGAACCACCCTTAAAATTACGGCATTTAAGAGACCAGAGGCACCAGAGACACACCCATCAACATGCATTCTATTTATAGTTCACAAAAGATTTGATTTGGTACCCTGTTATTTGATTAATTATGCAGCTGTCAAATTACAAAGGACTCTCACTGTTTCAACAATAAGAGAAAAATATCCCCAGTTCCCTTGTTCATAAGCAGCTATTTGGGAACTAAGGTAATATTCTGGAGGTCAATATTGACGTTAAAGTTATTGCTATTTGTACTAGTAATTTGATGAAAATGGGTGACTGTGGAAGCAAGTGATATTTGGGAGAGAGGTAAATCTTGTTATTTTAGTGGTCATTCCAAACGATGCTACCAAGTGAAAACAGAAAGATCTATGGGACATGTAATCTAAATTTAAATCATTTGATAATGATGAAATATTCACAAAAATGTTGTTTAATATATGTTGCATGCAAGAATTAGTGTCACACTGATGAAGAGGAGAAAACATTGCTGATTACTTAGAAATTAAACTTAGCTGGGAATGTCACATTCTTTCAGGCTGACAGAAGAGGTTTCAAAATAGTAATATAGAGCTATTTCCTTTTTAGTGTTAAGGAAATTTAAAAAAGAAAAAAAAGTTTCTATAGGGGTCCATGAAGCCAGTGAAGTAGCAAGCAAAATATTAGGCATTTTAAACACATGGAATTTTGTCTAATGAACTGGAAACGATCCAAGTGTTATTTCTGTTACCGTGATAAAGTATGTCGACAGAAAATGACTTAGGGGACAGAGGGCTTATTTTAGATCACAGTCCCTTTACAGTTTACCCTAACAGGCAAGTCAAAACGGCAGGGACTTAAAACAGTTTGTCACATCCAAACCACAGCCAGAAGCCTTGGAAAGGGAATACATGCAATGCTTCTACTCATCTCACAATCTCTTTTACACAGTCCCAGCTAAAACCTAGGGAATGGCTCCCCCCATGATGGGTTACATCTTCCTACATCAATGAACATAGGACTACCCCCCACAGACATGTCCAGAAGCCAGCTGATTTAGGCAAGCCCATGTAGACACTCTCCTTCCATTAGGATAACCATCAAAACAATGTGGTGGGGAACTTTGAGCTCGGTGCCTTTGACAGCAGTGAAGTCTGTTCAGAAGGCATCACAAGGATGCCTGGTTGAGTATAAAGTCCTGGGCTGAGCAGAAGCAGTGAGCTCAGTGGGAGACTATTCAAATGCTCAGGCTAGACTTGAGAGGTACAGAGTTGAGATGATTTGTCCCACACAGATTTAAAGTTGAGACCCACAGGTTTAAAACAATTTCATCTGCATGTCCAGCCTGTGGAGCCTTACAGCATGTGTGTTTGGTTTAAGAGCAAATTAATTTCCACATCTGTATCTTTGTCATGTGACTCTTTCTGCTCACTATGCTCCAAGATGTCTGCTAATGCCGTTTTCTTGGGCTCCAGGTAGCTCTTGTCTGAGACCTATGCATCATACGGCATCCTTAGTTTTCTCTAAGGACTTGCTATATTCCCTAGGATAAAGATGTTTTTTATATATCATTGTGAACTTGCTTGTAACAGCTCCTGTTTACATATGTACTGTTATCACTTCCCAGCTGATGGATATTAGAAGTCAAAATCAACACAATCAGTACTTCCTAAAAAATATAAAAATATGAACACTAATCTGTTTTTTTTGTTTTGTTTTGTTTTGGTTTTGGTTTTTCGAGACAGGGTTTCTCTGTGGTTTTGGAGCCTGTCCTGGAACTAGCTCTTGTAGACCAGGCTGGTCTCGAACTCACAGAGATTCACCTGCCTCTGCCTCCCAAGTGCTGGGATTAAAGGCGTGCGCCACTACCGCCCAGTTTATGAACACTAATCTGTATAAAAATAGACAACACTTATTACAGCAGGGTGGAGCGCACTTCTTGAGGCATAATCATATAACAGTATGGTCTACTGGAAAAAAGATTCCACACTTAAACAAAAAATTAAACATCTTAATATTTAAATGATGACGGCTAGGTCTCAGCTCCTCTGTACGTCTAGAAACGAGCTCGAGCTGGATTATACTCACTCTCTTTATAATCTGAATGATTTGTCCAGTCTCACGCACTATCTCATTATTCCTGCTATCTTCTACTTCCTGTGCTTTCTCTCTTCTCTCCTGCTTCCCTCTATCTATTGCTATCTCCGTTACTCTCCTCTGCTTTCCTGCATCCCTAGCCCTGGCCATGTTCAGCCTGCCTTCTTTTCTCTCTGCTCTGGACTCTTCCAGATTCTCTGGTTATTTTCTGTCTCTGACTCACCATAAAAACCTACCCCTAATGGAGCAGTCATGTCTACAATTCCTTTACTACCTCCCAACCTGAATAGGGTGTCAAGGGTCTAAATGCAGGTTAAATAACTATTTAAAAGTATCTCTCATCTCTCCCAATAAAACACAGTACTAAAGGTTGTCTAGTAGGCTAATAGCTAAACTGATTCCTAAGACATCTTCCTAAGATATGACTCTAATTGGGGAGGAGCTTTGCAGTAGAAAACAGTGCCATTTTAGGTAGGAAGAAAACTTATTTTGTATTAGCATTCAATTAACTTGCCACGGGGAAACCAGAGACAGCAGCACACAGTCCTGAGAGCTGAGTCTGGATGTCTCCATTTCTTCAGGGGAAGGGACACTGATGGCCTCTCACATCTCAATCACTTTCTCAATTAGCAGCCGTTTCTCTTAATTGTGCCTGTCCTTCTTAGAGCAGCCTCAGATATATAAAAATTAATTACCTGGAACTCACGTCTTTATGATTTTAACCTTTTTATGCTTCAGTTGTTTACAGTGACATTTATTTAAATTGTTTTGCAGATGACTGCGTGTAGCTGACACGTGATTGATCAAAGCGGGGGAGGGGGGGAGAAGGAAAGTCAGCTTTTTATGGTACACTTTGAGAGTTTCCTAGAAATCCTTGGCTCATCAAAAGTTGTTTTGACATGGCTGAACGACAAGTCCTATTAAAATGGTATTAAGGCAGGATCTCCCCTGTGCTGAAGCCATTACATTGCAAATTACACACAAGATGAAAACCTGTTTCAACTTCCCATTTCCCTTCTCTTTCAATTATGATAAGGAACTTCCTAGATTAAAGACTGCTAATTCACAGCAAGGAAACCAAGGTCACGGGCAAAGCCACTTTCTCACCTCTGCTCTGTGAAGTCTGTGAAGTCCTCAGCAAACCCTGATATTTGACAACCGTCTCCACTCTTCACCTTTGATAGCTAATCTTTTATTATTGGTTTTTGAATGAGTGACCTAAGAAAAAATCTTTTATTCATCCTGCTGTTTTGCTCTTTTGTTCATAATCCTCTCTCTATGCCTTACATTGGTATATGTCATCTTGATTTGATGAGGTTTTGTTCTTTGTTTCTGTTGTCTGGTCCTCAGCCCCATAGATGCTCTTTTATCTCCCCCAAAGATTCATTGTTTGCTTTTTTTTTGTAGATACTCAAAGAAGATCTTGCATATAAGCATTTTAAATTAAGCAACTGTCCAGTTTCCCAGTGTTTACAGGGCTGCAGATGTTTCAAAAGCAAACGTGTTTGAGGCTGGCAATGTGAATTCTTTGTGGGATGCCCAAGATATTATAACCATGGTTAGCAAACTGGATTCCTTGTCTGTAATCCCCAGCTGGCCTCCTTTTATCCCAATAATGACTGTTACCTGTTCACAAATTTAAAAATATATAACCTTGCTTAAAACATGAACAGTTGATTTTCTGCTCCCGAACAAACATATTCTCAAACTGTTCAAAATGTCAACCAAACCAGCCTGGTCTATAAGAGCTAGTTCCAGGACAGGCTCCAAAACCACAGAAAAACCCTGTCTCGAAAAAGCAAAAAAAAAAAAAAAAAAAAAAAAAAACCAAAAAAACAAAAAACCAATGTCAACCAAATGTTCACCATGTCACTAGGTCCTAAAACCAACATGATACTACTACAGGAAGGAACGCAGCCTTGTCTTTGTTTACATGGAGAGGCTTAAAGTTGTACTAGTAACTTAGAACTTGTGGTAACGACAGCTCGTACATTTAATATAGAATAAAATCTAAGGAAATAAATGATTTTAAAAAAGACCCCAGGTAAACAATTCCTTATAGACTTCTGACTATGTAAAGGTAAAAGTAAAATTGAAACGTTTACAGATGATCTTCCTTCCTCAAATAAAGCCTAGCTAAGGATTCAAGAGACAACACAAACTTTATGACTATGCACGCGGCCTGTATACAAAGCACTTCATGCGGCAAAATTATCGTGAGATTGTTCTGGAAGGAGTGGCATGATTCACACAGCTCAATGTGCTCTGGGTACTGTGCAGAAGTAGAGTCCACTGCTAGGCAGCCTGGGCCTTATTTTAGAATTTATTTACCGGTTTCCTCCGAGTGGTTCTTTTAAATCACACTTAGATATACCAAGTGCCAAGATAACTACACACTAGGAAGAATAATGAGATTAATAAATCTGGGGATCATGCTCGCTGTAATTAAGTTGTTATTCTTGCCTAGGCTAGCATGGTATAACTATTATATAATTGCAGATAAATATCAAGCCCTTAATTCAAAGTAATCTTGCAGGTATTAAAGAAACAAACTACCCTGTAACTCTTCAAAAATACCCTCTTACTAAGGTAATGTAAGTAATAACACCTGTGCATGCCAGTATAATGAGATCTTAATTCAACTCTTTAAAGGTGGGGGGGGGCAGAATCTTCAATTTGTTTGATTTCTGGAGCCAATCAGAGCTGCTGATTTCTCAAGCAGGCTAGATGATCTCTGACATTTACTACTGAAAGCTTTCACCATTTATACTTCCATAACGCTCTTAAATTTACCCTTCATCCACAGTGAAAACAATGTCACTAGTTCTGTGTGATGGAGTACTGATCTCTGCGCCATAAAGGAACTCTAAATTGTCATGCTTCGCTGCAGTTCTGAGGGAGAAGAAATGATTTGGGTCCAGTCACTGATGCTTTAAAAAGTTCTTTAAACAATTTTGGCAGATGCAAAGACTTTCCTTTCAAAGCACTGGTAAAGAGAGAGTAGGGGAAGATTATTGTAGATGTCTGTGAACCACAGGCATGCTTGGTACCTGAGGAGGTCAGAAGAGAAGGGCATTGGATCCCCTAGAACTGGAGTTAAATATGGTTGTGGGACACTGTGTGGTTGCTGGTGATCAAATCGGGGTCCCCTGCAAGAACAAGTGCTCTTAACTACTGAGTTATCTTTCCAGCTCTGAAATCTGCATTTTGGAACCCTGTGTGACTTTGAAAAACCGAAAGACTTATTGACCAAAGATAGAGCAGTCTAAAGATTTAGATTTAGAAATGTTGGATAGTCATGCCATGTTTAAGCTCACTATTTCTCTGGATTACAGGAACTGGTGAAAACAGTTCCTGTGTAAGATTATGACAAAAATATGATATTTAAAAAATGGATGAGATGGCAAACCTATAGGGAAAAGTCAAAGATACCCATCTCACTGAAAGTCTATTGAAAGTCTGGAAATAGTGTCTTGACAGTTGAATCTGTGCAGAGCAATCAAGATTTGGGTGCTGTAGGTAGCATGTTGAATGCATAGACAGAGAAACATATTGTTTGTGCAATATTTTGGGCAACCGAATTCCTGTTCCATTACTACTAATGATGTTTTGGCAAAGTAAACTCTTCCATGGCCTCCTGTAGGCACAGGAGCTTTACTTAACTCTATTTCATCTTCAGGTTCCATTTTTAATTTGTTTCTCCTCCTTTTGTGAGAATTAGAAAATAACTACCCCCAAATTACAATGCTTGAAGTGGGAAATGTAATTGCAATTTTTATTTAAAAACATACTCACTTGTGATATTGTATTAAAAACTACTCATGCTGCTTCTGGGAGGAAATTGCCCAGTGTCAGTAGCGAATAGGTTTGCAGATCTTCACTGAAATACTAAGAGTTCAAGACTATCTGGAAGGTAGCAGTATACAATAATATTTCTAAAATCAGTATGTAAGGATAAAAAGTTATTTATTTTTATGTTCATTATATGAACCATAATATTGACTAATAAAAAGTAGAAAGAAAATCTACATTTAAAAAACAATTATTTAGTCTGTGTCTTGGAGTATCATCTAGAATGAAAACTAGGAACTTGGCACTTTCCACAAGACATGCTGGAATAGGTGGCATGGCTCACTTGATGCGCAGATCTCAGGAGATTCATGGGAGGTAAATGGATTAAGTAGAGAAATGCAAAAGTTAAAATGATAATCAAGGTTTAAGTAGACTTTAATGAAAATGGATTAGAACCAGGCATTATAGAAAACACCTATAATCCTTAGCATTGAAAAGGTGAAGGCAGCACCGGACAGAAATCTCAAGGTCCAAATCAGGAGCAGAAAGAGAGAGAGCACGAGCAAGGAACTCAGGACCGCGAGGGGTGCACCCACACACTGAGACAATGGGGATGTTCTACTGGGAACTCACCAA
>NC_022028.1:44697952-44704961 GCF_000317375.1 Microtus ochrogaster | reverse complement strand
TTATACAGCATTCCTCACATGCTGTAGGCAGCTAACACTCAACTCCTCTTCTGAACTCAGTTTTTTCTTTGGAGCATTTTGCACATTTTTTTTAAATTGATTTTAGTTTACATTAGAGAAAATGTAAGAAATATCGGGCTGAGGAGGGGGGGGGCTTAATTGGGGAAGGGGGAGGGAAATGGGAGGCGGTGGTGGGGAAGAGAAAGAAATCTTAAATAAATAAATAAATAAATAAATAAATAAAAAAAAGGTGAAGGCAAGAGGATCAGGGGTTCAAAGCCAGCCCGCACTGCATAAGTTCCCTAAGACTTATCAGAAACCAATGAATAAATAAGTAAACAGTAAATATTAAATGGATTAAAATGGATAAGAGGAAACACTAGTAATTCAGTTTTGAGAAGTAGATTTGAGCATGTATTTCCATGTATAGATGTCTGTTAAATCTTTTTGGCTGTTTTAGTCAGAGAAAATAATGAAACATTATTTTAAAGTGACTACCCTCTGATTGTAATTATGTTTACAAGTGTCAGAGACTAGTTGTTCAGCTTTCTCCAAGCCCAGTGTTTATTCTCTGATGATGATATGTGTTGACTAACGTGGTGTGGCGTGTTTTAGAATTCCTTTGAAATATATCAACAAATACATGGCAAAGCATTAACATCAAAGGCCTAACCTGGAATAAAGAACAAATTGAGGAGATTGTTACTGCAGTCTGAGAAAGCTCTTTGATGCCCAAGCCATTCAACTTCCACAAAGGTCAGAAATAAAGACTGAATTATTCACAAAGGCAATAGTGACTTTTAAGATACAATACTGATTCTTGTCTTTGTAGATCTGCCCATCATTGCTCGCTAACCTCAATGAGTTCATGATACAGAATTGCCTGTAACATCAACTTCAGCAGAGCCATTTCATGCTACAGCACACATTTAATAAAGACCCAAGGCAGAGACCTTCCTGCCCTGGAAGGGAGAGGTCAGGGTAATTCATGACTCCTCCCCTCCACTTTGTGGTCCACCTCATAGATTCAAGAAAGTCCAAGAAAGTAACTGGTGCATGCTATTGAACACAATAGAGATATTTTTATGCTTCACATGGAATATTTTGCAATGTAAGAGGTCTTTGTAACAAATTTTATTCAATAAAATTATAGAAAGGAATCTTTTTTAGCTAATTTTATTCAACAAATGTTTTGTTAGATTCTGTTTGTCTGGCTGACCACTACCTGTTTATGTAACTTAAAATTAAAGGATCAATGTTGAATTTATCATTGGCTCCTAGACATGTATCAAATTTTAGTCATATTTTACATAATCTAGACTCTAAATAGGGACAGAGAAAAGTGTCTGTCTTTTACACCCTATACTAATAGCACCCAAAGCCTGAGGGAGTGTAATGAGATTGCCACAATAAACACATGAGTAATGGAACCACTTTACGGTAGCAATTTGTGCATTCAGACCTCTAAAAATACGTCCTCTGGATGTTTTTTAATGTATTTGTCTATCATAATATTTTAATCACCTTCTCTTAATGTTCAGGTATTCTTACAGTGTTTACATTGTAGGCGAGAAGGTAAAAATCTCTCAATCGTGCAGTCTGATTCAAGTAAACACACGGCACACATGATTGGTTCCAATCTCAAGAGCTCTGAACCTAAGTATTTTCTTTGTTGTACCTTTTCATTATTTTAATCAAAGTTTTGTTCATATTGACTTTCTTCTCCAATGTTTCTTAAGGTTGAGAAAACTTTACTCAAAAATTAAGAAGAAAAATCACAGGAAATTAGCACCATGCTCCATTTAGTGTACAAAACCCTCAATTAGTTATCTTTCCAGTAATCAGAGATTTTTATGACATAAGCAAATTCTATATTTGTGTTTTATCATTTGTTATCTAGCACATTAAATTATAGTAGCAACATTAAGATTCCTCATGGTCTCTTATTCTTAAAGAACAAATGCTAAAATATCGTTTTCTGCATAGCTGAATTTAAGTCCTATCTAATTTAGTGATTTGTCATATTGGTATATCTGGATTCCTGCCTCTGTGACTATTAGTGTTTTACTTCTCAAGGATAATGGATAACATCTCAAGACACTACTACAGCCTATGAGTATTTAGCCACTTTCCACAATATATATTTTTGCCTGTTCATCTTGTGCAGAATAGAGTTACTGATTATGGGAAAGAGAGGACACTTTGTGTATTTCTTTGTAGTTCATAAGACCATATAGTCATTACAATAGTGGTACTCATTTCATTGACATTGGTTTCATCAATGTGTATCAATTCTGTATTTTTTTATTTTTATTCTTTTTTTTTTCGAGAGAAGGTTTCTCTGTGTATCTTTGGCTGTTCTGGAACTTACTCTGTAGACCAGGCTGGCCTCAGACTCACAGAGATCTGCCTGCCTCTGCATCCCGAGTGCTGGGATTAAAGGCATTAACCACCATGCCTGGCATGCCAAATTAACAAAATATTGGATTCAATTCCCTTTAAGATAATTGAAGTTGTCTACAAATTTATCACTACAAAAACTGATATATCTAATCAATCCTGGATAGAAATGACAGTGTATCATAAATTAACTATAAAATATTAAAGAAGGATATAAAAGTCATCATTGCTGCAGAAAGTTCTTCAGAGAGGGAAAAACACTCAGAGTCAAAGATACCTGCTTTCGAATACTCATTATGGTGTTGGCAATGATGATGTTAGGAAGAAAAAAATAGAGAAAGTGAGGAAAAGTTAGAGGGAGGAGAGGATGAATGAGTGTGTGTGGGGGGGAAGAGATAGGTAAGTCAGGTCGGGTCATGCTCAGGTACATCACTGTACACAAAAAGCATATGTAATAACATCCAATTATGTTTCTCTGAATTCCAATATCCATCTGAAGACACATGGCTCTGGAAAATATGTACGTTGAAAAATTCTCAATCCCAAGGTGATGGATGGAATTGGGAGATGGAACCTTTGTTAGAGAAGTGATTGGGGATGGAAATTAAACCCTTAACCAATTGGCTATTGCCCATGATAAGTGAGAAGCCTAAGGGAGGTCCCTCATTCATCTATCATGTGAGGATACATCCAACTTCACACATACAGAAACTTTGTGATTAAATGTACCCAACTCTAGACTCTTGAAAAACAAATATATATTGTTTTAAATCTACATGAAGAAGGGCACGTAAAAGAAATCCACACTAGCTCAGAATTGAGAAATAGATGGCTATTTATTTAGGGGTAGACTCACAAATCAGAATCCTCTGCTTGAACAGAAATCAAAAATCAAAAGTCTGCAAAAAGAACAGAGAGGCCAGAAAAAAAAAGCCTGGACTCAGACTCTCCATCAGCATATATAGTATAAGAGGCCATGCCCCAGTGGGTGGGTAACCACTAGCTGTAAAACTTCCTACAGCATCTACACAGATTTCTATTGTCGCCTAAGAACTCTTATCCTGCTAAGATAAGAACTCTAAGAACTGTTATCCTGCTACAATCAGCTTATACAGCATTCCTCACATGCTGTAGGCAGCTAACACTCAACTCCTCTTCTGAACTCAGTTTTTTCTTTGGAGCATTTTGCACATTTTTTTTAATTGATTTTAGTTTACATTAGAGAAAATGTAAGAAATATCGTCATGTTTAAATTTAGTTCATTGAATGGTGACTTCTGCAGGAAAATCTCTAGAGGGAAGTGTCTTTTAAAACAGACATCACCTCTGACCGAAAGTGGACTTTCTACCTACAAGTGCACCCATGAAATCAGGAGCCTTTACCAAAGTTCTTAGAATTGTCGAGACTCTTACATTACTCTGCCATTCAATGATAGATTTCTGAGTGCATTTTCCCCACAAAGAAAAGTGTATATGTTTTTTCAGATTTAAAATTGAAAATCAGGTAAACGGATTTTTGGTGGTTTCCTTAATCATCGTTACAAAAATGTTCTGTATCCCAGACAGCTAATTTGCAAACCAATTATTAGAGCTCAATTATTCTGGAGGCAGGTGATCATCTCGACTCTCTTTTGCGGTCCATTTGCATATATTCTTCAACTCTCCAGGTCTCTGAATGTGGCAATGTGCCACTGTCTTACAGAAACCAGAGTCTTAATGTGGAGCATTTTAACTCAAGGTCATTCTGCACATCCTTTACAGGTTATACATCTTATGGTGCACACAGAAAACATAATGTTAGCCCCAGAGTGATTTACCATTCTGGCATGCGACATCCTTATACCCTGTATGGGATATATAATATTGCTTCTGAACACAAGACATATTTACAACCCAAGTATTCAACCTGAGAACTTCCTTATTTGTGACACTTCGTATCAAAGCAAACAGACTGAGAAATGAGTACTTCGAATAGATAGTCGTGTTTTTAATAACTCTTAGCCTGGTACATGTACGCCATGCTGATAAGAGCAAACTGTCTTTTACGACCCTCAAATCACATACAGATGCTTCCTGCAGAGCGACTTAATCCACTCACATCTTCTTTGCTTTTCCTCTTGTATGGAAATTACCTGAAGAGTTGTTTTATTTTTTTTTAAATAGTGTATTTATTTCACAGGCCTTCAAATGAATTTTCTGTCAAACTTTATATTGAAGATTTAGAGGTTTGGGGTGTTTTTGACACTATTACTATAAATGCATACAAGGATCATAGTAATCATTCTCTGATTATTCAAAATGTCAGGGGTTTGTTTTCCCTATTTCAGGAAGATAAAAATAGCTGTCTTCTGTATTACTTATTGATATTTTTACCTTAAATAATCAACAGCACCACAAAACCATGGCAAGGGTGAGAAAAAATCTCTGTGAAATTATAAGAGAAATATTATAAATTTTATTTACCTTTCCACAGAAACTGAACACAAATCCAGTCATTTCTGGGTATCATTTTGTGTCATAATCTACTTTAGGAAGGGTTGCCAGGAAATGAATGCATGGTTTTGATTTCTGAAACATGGATTTGAGTGAAGAGAATGGATCAACGATTAGAAAGACTCAGAACTGTTTGCATCAGAATGAGCACAAAACTTTGGTCTTGGGAACAAACTCACAAGGTCAGAGAATAAGAAAAAGACTTGGAAAAAGAAACCCCGCAAGAGCCAGGGCTTGAAAACCACATGTTGTTTTGAAGCCTTATTTGAACACTGGGATTTTATCCTTTCCATAATTGGATGATGCTGGAATGTTGAACCAGGTGTTCTAAGCTATTTACCCCAAATTGAGAAGGAAGGGGGAATATTAAGTAATTAATTAACATTTGTAAAGAATGATTTGTCTTAGGGTTTTTATTGCTGTGAAGAGACACCATGACCACAGCAACTGTTATAAAGGAAAAACATTTAACTGGGGAGGCTTACATCTTTGGAGGTTTATTGCATTATCCTCATGGTAATGGTGGTATGCAGGCAGATACGGTGCAGGAGAAGCAGCCAAGTGTCCTTCATCTTGACTTGCAGGCAGTGTAAATGTACTACATTTTCTTTATCAATTATCCCATGGATGAACATTTAATCTGTTTAGAATTTCTGTCTCTTATGAATAGAGTGAACATGGATGAGCAAGCATCTCTGTTGTAGGATGTAAAGCCCTTTGGTTATATATTCAAATGTAATATAGCTGTATCCTGAGGTAGATCTATTCCCAGCTTCCTTAGAAACCACCATACTCATTTCCCTAGTAACTGTACAAGTTTGCACTCCCACCAGCAACAAATGGGTGTTCTTCTCACTCCACATTTTTGCCATCATGAGTTGTCATTTCTTTTATTGAGTTTAACCAAGGTGACTGGTATAAGATGAAATCTCAAAGTAATTTTGATCTGGATTTCCCTGATAAGTAAGGATGCTGACTATATCTTTAGATGCTTCTCAACCATTTAAGTTTCCTCTACTGAGAAATCTCTGCTAGGATTTGTAGCTCACTTTTAAATTGAGTTGTTTGTTTCTTAGCAACTAGGTTAGTTCTCCATATGTTATGAAAATTAGCCCTCTATCATATTCTCAGAGGTGAAGTTGGCAAAAATATTTTCCCATTTTGTATGGTGCCTCTTTGTCAGAGATGGTGTCCTTTGTTATGCAGGAGCTTTTCAGTTTCATGAGACTATTTATTAACTATTGGTCTGAGTGCCTGTGATAATGGTGCTCTCTTTTGAAAGTCCTTTATTTTGCCAGTAAGTTTAAGGCCATTCCTAATATTCTCTTCTATTAGAGTCAGTGTATCTGGTCCTATGTTGAGGTCTTTGATCATTCTGGAGTGGAGATTTGTGTAAGGTTACAAGTATGAATCTATTTGTCTTCTTCTACATGCAACCATCCAGTTTGGCTAGCATCATTTGTTGAAGATGCTGTTTTTTTTCTATATTTTTAGCTGCTTTATCAAAATTCAGGTGTCCAGTGGTGTGGAGATTTATGTCTGAGTCTGCCATTAGATTTCATTGATCAACTTGTCTGTTTGTATGCCAGTACCATGCTGCTTTAATACTATAGTTCTTTCATCCAATTTGAGATTAGAGATGGAGATACCTCCAGTATCTCCTTAATCAATAAGGACTTTTAAAGTGATCCTGGGTTTTTGTATTTCCATATAAAGTTGAAAATTGTCCTTTCAAGGTCGTGAAGAATTATGTTTGAATTCTGAATGGAGATTGCATCAAATCTTTAGATTGCTTTCGATAGGATGGCCATTTTATTAAGTTAATCCTACTGATCCATGAGCATGGGAGATCTTTCCATCTCCTGATATTTTCTTCAGTTTCTTTCTTTTGGTATATAAAAGTTTTATTATTTATTTTTTTACTTGCTTGGTTAGAGTTATCCCAAGATATTTTATGTTTTGTGGTTATTGTAAATGGTATTGTTTCCTTAAATTTTCTCTTAGTTATTATTTTATTTAGTAAGACTACTAATTATTATGAGTTATTTGTGTATTGTACTAATTTGTTGAAAGTGTTTATCGGTTGTATGTGTTTCCTGGTGGAAGTTCTTTGTCAA
>NC_022028.1:44671690-44697376 GCF_000317375.1 Microtus ochrogaster | reverse complement strand
TAATGGAATAAAACATATTCATAGTATATAGAGGGGAATCCCATATCAGTTCTTGGGTCACTTTTCTATGAAATAACAACATCTGCAAATAAAGATATGCTTACTGTTTCCCTTCCTTTTTGTATGCCCTTGGTCTCCTCCAGTTGTCTTACTGTTATAGCTAAGACTTCAAGTATTATATTGAATAGGAATAAAGAGAGTGGGCAGCCTCACTTGTCATGTTTCTGATTTTAGTGGAAATACATTGAGTTTCTACTTAGATTAATGTTGGCTGAGTGCACCAAGTTTTAGTGTGTATAATGTTTAGATGTTTCTGTATATTGCGTATATTTCCCAGCCTCTTACTTTATCATTGAAGTACATTGTGGGTCATTTTCCATTCATATGAAAAGTCAGAATGCCCAACGATATGGTCAGTGTAAACCGTTGGTAACCCAAAGCCCCAGAGCACCGGGTAAACTGGAAACTCAGTAGAACAATTTGGAAAACTTTATAAAATCCTTTGTTTTTCATATTTCTAATAAGAAAAGAGAGAAAGGATCAGGCACTGAGTGCTCTCCTGTTGACATTTAGAACGTGGCATGTTGATATATTTTTGGCTCGGGGCATTTATTACCTTGTGGCATTTTGCCTCAGCTGTTTCTCTGCACAAAGGGATAATATACTGCATAATTAATTCAACACGAGCCTGCCAGTGCCACACCTGGCTGTTCAAAAAATATACAGAGCACGAGTACTCAGTCCTTTTAAAGGGCTCAACTCATGCTGAAGTCATTAGAAATACCCAATCAGAATAAATTAGGCAGCACCAACACACTCAACTCGCTTTTCCAAGGTGGAATTCAAGTTAAATACAGTCATACACTTAAAAATTAATCTAAATTGCCTACTTCTTATCAAGAACCAGTGAGTGAACACCCTACCAGGCGACAACATGCGACACTGACAATGAGAACTATAGATGGGAATATTAAAGTCCTTTCCAGGAGGTGGGTTGTGTCCATCAGATGAACAGCATATGTGATGGATGTTTTTCCTGTAGTGTAGATGGCAAACTGAGAAGTTTACAGATACCAGGCGTGTTACCTAATACCACTGAGGATTTTTCCTTCACATCGGCTTATTAGTAAGTGTCCTACTGTGGCAGAAAACATCTTCCTAATTTATTTCCAACTCCAATTTGGGAAACAATCAGAGAGTTTCAAAATGCAAGGCTAAGAAGAGTTTAACATAACCTAACACAATTTACACAACTTTTGCCTTTTACTACAACATATATTTCGTAGATAATTATAGATCAAGAATTCTTTGTAATGACTACTTGGAACTCTTTTTGTCCAAGTAAAGATATACTTAATCTTGACGCTCAGATCACCATTACTTTAAAGTTTCTCCAGACTTCAAAAATAAATTCCTTCTTGGAGTTTAACTGTTTTACCAAAAATTTCAATTTCGTATTATCGAGATGGAGATGTGATAGAGTGGACGGTGGTAAACAGAAAACTTCCTGCACCTCTGAAGAACCTCTCTACAGAGGCATACCTGAGACACTCCTAACCAAGTCGGTAGTCTTTGTTACTGTCACTTTTGTGGATTAGCTGAGACAGTCCTAACCGAGCCTGTGGTCTTTGTTACTGTCATTCTTGTGGATTATCTGTTGCTTCTATTACCTGAATCTGAGGCTTTTGATCATCTGTTTGACCTTGGGGGAAAATATACAATATACCATTTGAATGTGTTGTTTATCAGTTCTTGCACTGTCTAAATTGCCACTGTTTCTTCTCTAGGTATGTGTACAAGGCCCCCTCAAAAGCTCCATGGGAAACACATTGCAAAGAATTGTGCTAAAGATTGAGCAGGGAGTCAAATTTAGTATTTGTGACATTATTGAAATGGAAAGGAGGCCTGACGAGCAGCGTGTTGAGACACCTGGGGCTTGCTATGGCAACCAGGGAAGATGCTGACTCCACGGGGACTGTTAGAGTCCTGCTTTAAGAACACCTTGCCTAGAAAGTGGAAAGGCAAATTGGTGCTTGCCATTCTATTCTTACTTTAAAAGACCTAAAGTGAATTAAAATATACAGATAATGTGGCTCTTTTTATAATCTATGATTATTTTAAATCAATGTAGACACATATGTATTGAACTCTTTACATGTGCTTGATTGTTATAGAACGGAATGGGTAGGAGCTGTTTTTATTTATTTTAGTATATGTTTCTTAGCATATCAGCTAATCAATTTAAAATAAACCTTATTCAACATCTACTATTTGAGGTCACTGGATTCAAGCTGGAATACAGTAAAAAATAAAACCCCCACTTTCTACTGAAAAAGAACTAGGTGATTGAGTGTTATGCAACACATGTAGTGGGGATATGCAAACATAATTTTACATTATTCAAAATAAATGTTTAATAGCAAACTTAACCTTAATGTATGAAAAACATAAGACAAGGATAGATGGAGACGTGCAGGAACAAATCAGAGTCAGGTGTTTGTAGCTGAGGTGTTTATGAGAGAATAGAGATAAGTTAGAGAAAAGGACAAGGTACAGCATTACTTTGAACAAAATGCTGAAAAGCTTCTTGACTTACTTGATATGCCCCATTTAACATCAGTATTTCCTTTTATTCTAAAAAGTCAAATATCAGAACTGATCCATATTTTGCAAACTAGCTTTGGTTTTGATGTGTGGGTGACTAGAGGCAGAAGAGACAGAAGGTTAGGGATTTCAGGGTTAACAAAAATACCTTTAAGTGAATAGCTGGCTTTGGGAATTGGGGGGAAAACACATTTGAGCACGGTAAAGATGTCAACTGAAGTGGGTTTGGGACATATTAGAGCTAGCCATGAAGTATAGTAAGGTGACTGTATAGAGGCAGTAACTATAAAACCATGATAAACCAAAGCTTGGAACCTAGGATAGAGCTGGAGACAGAGATGCAGCTTCAGCCTATTTAAAGAGAACCAGAACTCACTCATGTGGTATTAATTTAGTCTTAACAAAAACTGTATTAAGGCAAAAATTTAAAAACAGAGAAATCTAGATATCCCTACATTTAAGAAGAAAAAAATGCAACAAGCTTTTCTAATATAAGTAAAACCATAAAACATTTAAGATAAACTCAAAGCCCTATGTTTATAAAACATGTTTATCTCTAAATGTATGCTCACTTAAAATTTAAAAGGAAGCACAGACGTTGAATTTTATAAGTTAGAGTACACTTGACCACATTCTAAAAGGTTATTTTTTTTTAAGCTGATGAATTTTGTGTGTGTTACAGTAGAATTAAGAGTATCACTGAGGTAATTCTTGGAAAATTTCCCAAACATACAGAGGTGAGTATTGAAAGGACTTTTGGAACCTAAGGAATTAGTTTGAGAATTAGGCAGTGGGTAATTAGAGTCAACATGTGCAGTTCAGCTGACATCAATGGTTATTTTTCTCACTCAGAATAGCAAGATCTTATTTATTAAAATTTCCCAAATTTTTACCAGGATATATAAAGGAAAATTAAAGATTTAAAGATAGAAGATGGGGGGGGGATGAAAAGACAGACATAAACAAAGCAATTTTACCATGAAATTTTAAAATGAACTCTTGTTTGACCTGAGCTTTGTAGTGGATTCAAGTAACGATGTGGAAGGACACATGAATCTTTAAAAACTTCCTTTCTCCCGTGGTCTTCGTAAGCACAATTTGGACACCCCTCCACCCTGCCAGCAACATTTGTCTACAGCTAAACCAAGCAGAGATTTGACTGAGGTAGAAGCAACACTGTTACTGCCTAAGCTACTTCCCAGATGTTTATGCCACTGCTCTAATAAGGTTATTTTCAACTCACTGTCTTGCTCTGGGCAAGTAGCAGCAGAATTAACCTGCTAGCAACCCGGGTTACCCATCCTCAACATGGTTCCAGGGCCACAGGCAGAAATATTGAGATGCTTCTTCAAATCTCATAAAACAGAACCATAGCTTTATGGAAACTTTAAATGATTATAGTTTGAAGGTACTGAACTTTTGAAGTAAACACATTGCGTATTTTTTCCTGGATGGCAATACAAATCATCTCTAATGAGTAACTATCAACTTCCATATTTATGGATATAAAAATTTACTTTTCTTGGTTTCACAGAGCATTAAGGAATGAATCGATCTCCTAGAATGATGAAGTATGAGGCTGGAGGGATGACTCAGAGGTTAAGAGCACTCACTACTCTTGTAGAGGACCTGCATTCAGAATGTTCCCAGAACCTGTGTCATTTGGATCACAACTACCAGGAACTGACTCTAGTTTCTGGAGATCCATGACACTCTTTTGACTGCTACAGGCACCACACACATATAAGCAGGCATTCACACATACAAAGAAAATAAAAATAATAATAAATATAGCGAGTGATTGATTATCCTAGAATTTTAATATAGCATTAATTCATAAAGCATGGGTTTAAGAGCCACCCAAAGGATCCCTTCTCATGTGTTTATTTCATTTGTTTGAATGTCTCCATTTATCCAAGAAAGCACTGAGCATGCTCAGACCACCTGAGGTTTCTGTTAACTGTCATTCATGGGGGTTAATTTATCAGAGATTCCTTGATCAGACATCAGCCGTCTCCTCATATTACACTAGTAAGTTAGAGGCAAAGGAACAGATTGTCCCACTGAAAGCACAGTAACTGTAAAAGTTGAGGTACATCTTCCTCGGGTACTGACATTCAGTGTATGAAAATTATCATGAAGAGTGAGTGCGATGATATTGAAGGGGAGTCAACGGCACATCAGGCATCATAGTTTCCAGAGGTAGCATCAACGCCCAGCTTAGCACATGCCACCGGAGCCACAGGAGTCCTCTGTGTTAGTGTGTAGTGTTAGCCAGGCAATGGAGTTAAGACTCTATTAGTGATCATATATATCTTTCACTCTTACATACACAAGCATACACAAACGAACGCACGCGTGCATGTGCACACACAGTGTGCATAAATACCCTCTACAATTCACTTATTCAAGCAACCATGGGAAATTATGTAAATTCTCTGAAGGCTAATATGCAGAATTTGCATAAAGATAGGGCCTCTGCAAGAGAAGATATGGGTATGTTTGCTCTGTTGATATTTGCTTAGTTTGTGAGTTCATGGCAAACTGGACATTTAATATTACTGTTAGTTACTGTTATCATTTATCTGACTCCTCCAAACCCTGTGAATATAAGATTTCCAGCTCTTAAAAACCTCAGGGTAAAATGCTGCTCAAACTACAGCTTCAATCTTCCCTCAAAATATCAAGTCCTATTAAACAGCCATTGGATCGAGTTGATGAATATAATTATTTCTGTACCCATAATCCTTCCTGTTGGTGTCTCAGTAGCTAGATAAACTAACCTAGTAACAAATTAATACCAAAGTATTTTCAACATTCTCATTAAACTTTACAAAACACCCGGCTGTTCCCCACTGGTAGTATCTTTTCTTACAGAAATTCAAATGTTAATATCAAGACATAAAATTAAGTTGCCAAAGATTTTCCAACTAGTTCTAATATTGGAAATTATGTTGGGGAACCCAGAGAGCTGGACAAATAACAGAGAAAGTTCAGGGAAATAAGCCTGGGAATATAACTTTCATGAAACAATACATGTACATACATAGGCACATATATGTGTTAATGCATGCAGGAATGCATGCACACATTTGAAAAAAATACTATTTTGATCTTATCTAGATTCCTTATTATGCTACAATTTGTTAATATTTTCTTAGTTTTTATTAATGTGCATTTGTCGTATAAAATGGTTGGCTTCTTTCTGAGATTTTCATTCCTATGTATTATGAATTTAGATTATATTCACCCCCGGTTGCCTTTTTCTGATGTCTCTCATTTCCTGCTGGACTATTTTCTCTTTTCAAACACTCCTTCTTTTACTGTGCTATATCATCATATCATCTATTACACATTCATACATCTATCCAACAATTAGTCAATCATCTGTAAACTTACTTGCCCATCCATGCATGCATTCATCCATCCACCTAGCCACCCACCCATCCATGTAAGCTTTGCACATGAGAGACAACACACAGTCCTGTCCTTCTAAGTTTTTAATGTAATTTTCAGGAACATGCCTGCCTTAAACTCTTGCCTCTTGGGTATATGTATCTGGCACTCAG
The DNA here is from genome assembly GCF_000317375.1 of Microtus ochrogaster. NCBI lineage: Eukaryota > Metazoa > Chordata > Mammalia > Rodentia > Cricetidae > Microtus > Microtus ochrogaster. Next base: position 44,691,203 of record NC_022028.1, on the reverse strand, counting down.
GATGTTCTAAATTATGACTTTCATATGCCTGAAATGTACAGTTTTGCTTATATGTTTTAAAATTCAGAATTGAATGTGGAAAATATACTTTCTTGTTTTGCTTTCCTGCTTCTTTATAGCATATCTGCAAGGGGTCATTTGTATACTCAGGATCTGCTAGCTTCTACTTCCAGAGAGCCCAGCAGCATCTCCAACATTTCTAAATGTGTTAGCAACTGGACACTGTTCTAATTTACTGGTGAAAACACTTTTTAAAAATTAGTCTCAGAGAGCTTGCAGCTCCTTGAGATTCTTTCCACTTTGTAAAGGATAAAATTACACAATGTGATGTTATCTACATAGTATATAAAAATAGTTACATAAAACCAACACTTCAGTTCTTTGTAAATACATTTTGCTATTATCTACCACTGTCTGCACAGCATTTTGACAGGATTCTGATGGGCTTAAAGATACAAATAGAATAGAAAAGATGAGTTTACTTACCGGAGTCCTCAGTTCAGGAATGGCAGCTTGGTAGGTTAGTGGACGGCAGTCACGGGTGTTTGGCACAAGGACACAGGGCAGAAACATTGGTCCGAGGTCATCTCCATCTAGAATGTCCACCGTGAGGGTAGTGGTGGTTGTTCGCCTCTCATTCAGATTCTGGGCACGGTCCTGATGAGTGTAAAACAAACAATTAGATAACTAGATGATATAAATGTCAGGTACAATTAATTCTTTCTTCTTTGTTTCTTCTTCTTGCTTATTCTGCTCCTCCTTTTTCTTCTTCTGTTTGTTTTTGAGGCAGGGCTTCTCTGTCTCCTGGTACGCGCTTTGTATACCAGGCTGGCCTCAAGCTCACAGAGTTCTGCTGTGCCTTTGCCTCCAGAGTACTGGTATTAAAGGTGTGTAGCACCATGCCTGGTTTCATAAGTCTTCTTAAAAGTAACTTAACAATGTGTGATTCTGACCTAAAATCTTTGTTACTGTAACATAAAACTTTTGAAATAGACTAACAATATATTACTTTCTACAGCCCACCTAAAGCTAAAATGGTATCAGATACAATCTGAGGTCTATAGCAGAGATCTTGCACTTGACTGCAACCCACTACTCTATGATCTCCCCACTAATATGCCTGGTAAATGCCTTGATTTGTGCCATTCTGTTGTGACTATAAAAGTCCATGTGATCTTCCTTACAGTGGGTTGTGCCATCAGAGAAGCCTGAATTGCTGCTTCCAGGTCACAATCTGTCTTTTGTATATAGCTCAGAATAAACCGTCTCCTATTCCTTTGTTACAAAAGCTGTGATTTCTTCATTATTGGGAATAACACAGAGTGCCATATATCCTAAATAGCATCTTTGTTTTACTAACATGTTATAGTAGTATAAAAACTTTGCTACAAAGAAACATCTCTGGTGGTTTGGGTTTGTTCAGCAAGTCTGGACTTTATGAGTACATCTCTCTGCCTTTAGGTCTCTGATCTGCTTGAGCCTTGTAAAAACCAGATGGCCTAAAACAAAGGTCCATCCTTCCTCTTAGAATGTTTACGCTGGGAACCTTGCCATTTTAATTCCTTCTCTGCTCCTGAAGGATGTAAATCTTTCCCATAGCGCTCTAACCTAAACTTACTCCCTTTTAATGGCTCAGGAGTCATTCACTTACAAGTTAAGCTAACAAGTTATGGTTAAGGAATTTGAGTTTTCTACTCAATACCCATAGAAACATGGGAATAAAACCTTCTAAAAGATTTGGTATGAATTCTAAAATTTCTTATCATCATAAACATACAAAGGTTTACTTTTCCCATGAAAAGGACCATTATTAAATATATGATTTTCAACTTCATGTCTCAACCCTACATGCATGCCAACCACCCTCTAGTCCTTGTGATCCAGACTTTTTTCTCTTTTGCTGTATCAATATCCTTTAATAGACCACCCTGAAAATATTTTATTTTGCTTTGAAAATTCATTTCTACTAAGCAATATCCAAAATATGCATTTTCCCCAGTAGCTACATAATATCATTTTCTGTTAATATATCCACCAGGAGGCTCTGCATTTAGTCATAACATCTCTTAACAAGTTCTCAGGTTTTTGTTGATCTTGGCAGCATCAATACCAAGATCATATATTTTGTACAATGTCTTTCAATGTAACTTATGGGATTTGGGGAAAAAAACTTGCAGTGGTAAAGTCCCCCCTTTGTCACAGTATGCCAAGGGTGTATTCATTAATAGGATGATAATTTCCATTGCATAGTTAAGGTTGCATTTGTCATTTCCCACACAAGGGATGGGAAATGGTGTTATCTACAATAATTGAAATCTACAGTTTCTTGAAAGAATGTTTGTCAGGGTCCCACAAGGAAGAAATATTGGATGAAGCAGTTCCTCCTGCGGTAGCCACTGATGATGGTGGTGGTGGCAGGATCCCTTTTTGAGCTATCCTGGAGAGCCACATCTGTGTGCTCCATTCCTACATCCAGATCGGGCCCGCTGGCAGCATGGCACAAGTGACTAAGGAAAACAACACTGTCAGCTATGAATGATGAGAAGGGAAGAAGTCTCTGCATACATTTTACCTAGTTTCAGTCAGTTTACTTCACTCCCTGGGAGGAGAGGATGCAACACAGCTAAAAAGAAAAGCTCACTCATTATATGTCCTAATTTAGACTCTTGACTGCTCTTTTCTTCCTTAAAAATAAGATGTTTGCAAATTTTATTTTAAATTGGGATATTTAATTAACTTAGAAAACTGTAATTACTATGGACAGAAATGGTGCTTTAAAGCATTTTTTTTCTGAGTTTAACTGCTACTCTACAACCGGAATCATGTGCCATCCAAATTTGCATGAGACAGTTCTCATCACAGTGAAGCTATGGGTGGTCAAGGGTAACTGCTATCACAGGATGGACTCTGGCACTGTAGGATCAGAAAGTGTAAACAGTTAGGAGGAACTAGAGACCTCCAGTCCACAGGAAAACTAAGTAAGGGAAGGCAACGGAAACACACAACCAGGAAACAGCTGTCTGCAATCAAGAAAGAGACCTCCCCATCCCTGAAACAAGCCCTGACCAATTCTCATCTGGAGTTTTAGACTCCAAGCTCCTGATAAAATAAATTGCTGTTGCATAAGGTGCCCATTCTATGGTGAGAGTGATGGAGTGTATCCGACATAGGTTGGACTATGGATCAAGGGACTAGGATGTAGGAAAACCATCCACTCTCAAAGCCAGTGTAGGCCTGGAGTCTCTGGGTTCTTATCTCATGAACTCAAAGAATGAAATTCAGCGGGCAAGTGAGTTTCCAAAGGAAACTTTATTATAGAATTATATGTAAGAGCTTAAGAAAAAGACTATAGAGCTTCTGTTAACAGACGTGGGTCCTCAGAAATGGGGAAGCACTGAGTTGTTAAAAGAATTTCACGGGACTTGAGGCAGACACTGGGGTGAGATATGGGGCGGGGAAGCAGGGGAGCTTCCTCAGTCTGCTCATCCTCCAGGTATCTCAGTGTCTCCATCCTGATTCACATGGAGCTTCTGCTCAGAGGTGTTGATTTGTGATACATCAGACCTCCCTTACAGCATGTCTAGCTTTTGACCATGACAAACTGTTGGCAGGACCAAGGACCTTTCTGACTGCTGACACAGGATCGGGGCTAAAACTTTACTGTTTTGCATCTCTACCCTAAAGTCGACATCATTACCTTAAAGCACAATCAGTTTCTTTCTCTCCTTTAATTATTTTTCTTAAAACTGAATCATTATGTTCCACTCAGTGTAGGTATTTTAAGTTATCATTAACTAAAATGTGGGAAAAATATTGTGTATGTGTTTTCAACACAGAATTATACATCAAAGACAAAAAAAAATCTTATCATGAACTCACAAAGACCAGAATGAAGGTGAAAAACGAAACCCCCTTGGACAAGATAAGGAAGTGTGAGGAACGGCTGTGCCTAAGAGAAGGAGTGCACTCATAGCTCCAAATCCCAGCCTGGGGACCAGGTCTGCGCAGTCTCTGGAAATCGGATGAAATTTGAAAAGCTGACCTTCCCCAGCCTTTGTATGCTCATTAATTCTCTGGTTTACAGACAGGCCAAGATTCCATAACCTGCCATCTCAACAAAAGCTCATGGAGAAACAGATGAATAACATCAAAAGCTCATTCTGACCATTGACTAGAGTAGGGTTGGTGTGATTGCACTTTCTGTCAGTGCTTGTAGGAGACCACACAAACTGACTCCCAAGTTGTTAGGAAAGTCCACAGAGGGTTTCAATACTCTAATACCACACGGTAGCAGGATGCCTCTCAGGTTCCATGCCTACTCAGCTTCTGAATAAAATTATCACCATGTATCATGATGAAAAACAAACTTTGTTTTTTTCAAAACAAGGCATGTGCCTAGTACAGTCTCAAGCAAAATTACCTCTGACAAGGAGCTCGGGTACAGCTCATTATCACCCCCACTCCATTTATTAACTACAGCTCCAAATGCTGACCTGTGATTTTAAGATTTTAACATGCTGGATGTTAGACAACATGTGATACTTTACTTTCTCCATTCCAAATGAAAATACTTTCTGTGGACTGTTTTGATTCCTTGGACTTCTTCAATTGAACTTGTCAAAAACTACCTTTTTGCATTGAGTACTCCTATTCTCTTTAGCAATATATTGAATAAGTAGGATTTTATGAGATGGAGCCAGGGGTATGAAGATTTTAGCAAATGATATGAAATTATATGAACTTGACTAAAATAAATTTGAGGTAGAAATGCTTATTTTATTTTTGAAGCCATGTCATGTGATCTCTGGAATAAATATCTAGCATTTACATTCACTACGACAGTAGCTCCACAATTGCCTGGGGACACCTCACAGCCCCATTTACAGACACATGTATTCAATACTGTGCCCTCACTACCAGATGTCTACCGCAGCAGAAAATGCAGCCTAGCCAGAGCAGCCCTGAGAACATCGCCACAGTCAGTTCCCTGCAACCGCAGTGGAAGCTGTGGATGCTTCTAACCAAGCAAGGACGGAGCAACTCTAGCAGAGATCAAGTCCAGGATTAATCTAAAAATACAAATGGCAGCAACGTTGTCTTCATTTAAATTATTTTAGTATTGGGTCTTTAATTATTTTTGAAGGTTTTTTTTTGTTGTTTTAGTTGTTCATTTGACATAGTCACATAGTGTTCATGACTTTTATTCATACCAATAGATGGAAAAATACTGTATTACAGTTCCATCTGTCTGGATATCCATAAATACACTTTTCTTTGAAGCATTTATCCTACTATTTTACCTCAAGACACTCTAGAAACTGGCAAGGCAAAATTAGTGGGGTTTAAGACACATCGCACATATGAACAGGAAGCAGAAGCCACTGAGGTTGCAGAAGTGACTTTACATACCCATGAAATGAAGATAATTTATGTACCTCCTCTGATGTGCAGTTGTTGCTGCCATTGGTAACCAAAGAGCAGAAGTTTGTGAGCTGCCTGAGCTCCAGACTCTCTTAGCCACTGATCCAGCCTCTCAGTCCTACCGTCAGATTTTACTTATAAACTTCTGGGGTAGAATTCAGAAAAAACAAAAATACCTTTTGTAACATGCTTCGGGGTGACAGCACTGTAGCTAGTTGTGTATAGTATCTGAAGAAATACCTCAGCATGGGCAGAGACAATCTTTTGTAGTATGGTTAGCACATCAGAGGGTGACTTACATAGAGAAAAGAGTGAAGAGAAACAATACCCAACCCCTTCCTACATCTGTCTGTAGAATATACCCTCCAAGTGCAAGGGTGCTCTGGTAACGACTTAGAGACGCTCAGCCCTCGGGAAGTCACCACGCCTGTCCAGACGCACACTTTGCTTCGGAAGCACGAGAACAAGAGCGGCCCGGCACTCACGTTAGCTTGGATGATGACGTAGTAGCGGGTCTTGTCCTCATAGTTGAGTCTTTTCCTCAGCACCACATTTCCGGTTAGCATGAGTGGGATTTCAAAGGTGTCGTTGGATGTCTGCGAATGTTAAAGAGACACACTTCAGACCAGCTGTGGATGCGGACGGCGTAGGCTGCTATCGCGGTTAATTCTCCTCCAACATCGGAGTCGACAGGTGGAAAGTTTGAGAAGAAAGCATGAGTGTTAACTTCAGAGTTGACATTCTTTCTTATCAAAGTGATTGCCGGGAGATGGTGGCACACGCCTTTAATCCCAGCACTTGGGAGGCAGAGGCAGGCGGATCTCTGTGAGTTCGAGACCAGCCTGGTCTACAGAGCTAGTTCCAGGACAGCCTCCAAAGCCACAGAGAAACCCTGTCTCGACAAACCAAAAAAACAAAAACAAAAACAAAAACAAAGTGATTGAGGGCTATCCACGCATTCCCTCAGAGTCCTTCGAATATGCTAACTTTTCATAGTTTTTCATGTGTTATTTGATACATTCATCCAGAGACCTAGACTGGTTCTTAACCAAGTCTATTCATATGAGAAAAACTTACCCTATTGTCTTTAATTATCTTTGCCATTTGTTTTTGCACAAAAGAGTTCAAACATTTCCGATTTATAATTTCTACTGAATTTCACTTTTCAACAGTAGTATTTACTTTGTATTCTTAGTATTTTTTTCCCTTTGAAAAAGGGTATATTATTATAAACTAATATGGGAGCCAGCGAGATGCCTCAGCAGGGAAATGCTGATAGCCACACCTGGAGACCAGAGACGGCTCATTTGAACTCACATGATTCACATGATAGAAGAAGAGAACTGATTTCCTCAAGTCTCTCATTCACTTACACACACACACACACACACACACACACACACACACACGGGTGACTGTATACACACACGTATGTACACACTATCGATGCAATAAAAATAGATTTAAAGAAAAAGATCAAGGAGGTGACTCAGAGGATAAGGGTTCCTGCTGCCAAGTTAACCCTCAGGACCTGATTTAACGCCTGGAAGCTGGATCCTGAAAATAGAGAACTTAGGCTTAGGCTGTCTTCTGATTCTCATACACACACAAAACAAATACATAAAAAACATAATTATGAAACAATTGAAATAAAATAATCTTGGATGCGGGTTAATGTGTTAGGCTTTGCCGCCTGCCTGTGCCCTGAGCTTCTCCCAGCAAAAACATACAGGGAGAAGGACAGCTTCCAAGAATGTTTGGGATCCTTGCTCTGTTCATCATCCCTTACAGTTAAGTTCATTAAAGTCTCAGGAGAGGAGAACTTCACAGGTTAGGGTCTTAGCCTTAAAAGCCTTCTGTGGCTCTAGTCACTGTGGAGAAGGGTTGATGATGACCTCAGGAACTGTGTCAATTCCCTCTATCTCCACCTCTGCAACCAATTATCAGGAACTTGTTTTGTGACTCTGTGTTGAGCAGCTTCTTCCATACAGATTAATGCAGCAGCTTCTGCAAGGAGAGTCAGCCTATCAGGACCCAGGAAACCCATAAGAGTTTTAGAAGACTAAACACACACACACACACGCACGCACATGCACACACACACACACACACACACGTGTCAGATGCTTGACCTAAAAGCTTTCTCATCCCTGGACTCAGAATTCAAAGCTTAGCTTTTCCACTTCTTTGTGCTAGGAAGGTGAGGCTGTAAGTACACTGACTAAAGCAATCAAACCATGGTAATGCCATTTTTTTAAACGATGATTTTTGTTTGTTTTTATATGCCACTCAATCCTGGGCAAAACAGAAGACTTTCTCTTAATTCGAAAAAGTGATAAAGGAACAAATTCCCTCTCCTGTTTCTGGATGTTGTCAGATGAGACCTGAATCTCCACAGCCAATTAGTGAGCATTACTGGATTACTGAAACTATTTAGAAGTTGCTAACATGCTAACAAAGTCTGAGGAGAATAAAATGTGGAGTCCAGGTTTTGTCTGTGAGGTTTTAGACATGTCCAGATGTTTGCTCCACCTTTGAGAGACAATGAATCATATTTTGGGTTGGACATCTTTAACTCTGGTTTCTAACTTCCACAACTGGAAGCCTCATGTTCCCTGGTGATTTTTGTCTCTGCCTGTGTGTTGTGGTCTGCGGATCTTTCCATGTAGACTGTGGCTCCCTGTTCTTGCCATCTGCTCCTGTGTTTTTAAAACTGTCTGAGCAATTTGTTTCTCTGCATAGTTAAGTTTCTGATACCTTCCTCTTTGTCTTATTTCAGATTAAGAATTTGATGTGATGATATACTATTGCTCTTCACAAACAAAGGATTTGGTTTTTTTGCTTATCTTACAGATTCTTAATGGCCCAAGACTGGGACAGCAACCCTTCTATCAATGTAACCAAATAATATATGGTATTTTTCCCAAATATAGTTACTAACAGTTTCATTAAAATTTTGTAGACTTATTACAATGATGTTAGTAGCCACGTTATTACTGTTAAAAGGACTTTTCAATTTAATTTCTATAGCTTTATCTAACTATCACATATACGATATTTTTCCTTTTTGTTTTATAAATTTTTGCATCTCAAAAAACAAAAGGGAAAGTATGTGCTTTATAATCAAGCTAGGTTTGAGTGGCTGGGACACTTCTATACTGTGGTCAATAACTGTTAAGCAAGTAGGTTTTTGAGTATGAATTTGTTTTCTAAATTTCTGAATTCTAACAAAAGTTTCAGAAACAAAACATAGGCTGTATATTCAGGACATTCTTTCCTATTTTTTCGTTCCATTTAGAAGTATATTGGACTAAATCAGCTCTAAATAGATGTCACAGTTAGTGAGATTTTGTAAGCAGACACTGTTTGTTTGAATTGTTACAAATGGGCTGTGAGGGAACTGGGAACACATATCCAGCTTCCCATGAGGAAGACAGAAGAGGTGGACATCACACCTCAGTTTCTGGTATCAACCAACCTGAGTGTTATGGAACTTCATGTGACTCATCCAATGCTGATGGACATGGATAAGAATTTACTTGAGAAACAGTGAGCATGGAGGTGACAGGCGTGACCCCCATGGCACTTTGCTCAGAGGCTTGGCCCACAAAGAATTTGGGAGCAGAACAACACCGGATCCAAAGCAGTATTACATTTGTGAGACAAAGCCACTGCTTTCTCTGGCTGCTTTGGAGACTTCCTTGTAAGCACAAAGGATGTTTCTTTTCTGTGTTGGAAACTTCAGTGTTTACCTCCCACTCTGTATTAAAGAAGAAAAGCTTGCTGCTGAAAAAAATCTACTATTTCCTCCTGGTTCAAAACATCCGCTCAGCGTTCACAGAGGAACACGCACAAGTACCTGGAAATGCAGTAACTTCACAGTTATCAGACAGGAGGTCATCCTCCATTTAAGATAGGTCAAACAATTATGTCACCACTCTAGACAGATACCAAGGTGGCAGGAAGGACAGGTAGAATTACCAGCCCATGTATACACAACTCCGCAACAAGGGAGGAAGAGGGTTACTGCTATTCTGGAAACTCTAGTCCCAAGGCTGACCCAACCTCACAAACTTAGAGGTCATGGCAGCTGTGCTGGTATCTTCATAGAAACAGATGCTCTGGAAGCAGGAAGTAGCTAACCTTCCTCCATCCCCTGATTAAAACTCTGGCCATTTATTCATTCTAAAGATAAATAATGATTGTGTACAGAGCTCACATCTGTGCAATACTTAGAAATATTGTTCTATCTTCATTTGTATTTATGGTAAAAATACAGAAGGAACACCTCCACAAAGGCAGGGACACACACACGGACATAGGTCCCCTTGAGAGCAGCTGAGTGCAAATGTGCCTAGGAGGACCAGTAATTCAAGTGCTGTGGAAGGCAGATAATAGCCTGTCCCTCAGAAGCTCTTTCTCACAAACCTCACAAATGTTTTGAAAGCTCGCTACACACCTCAATGTCATCCCCCTTTCTGTTTCCATCTTCTTCTCCTCTCGTCCATATGATTCTTTCGGCTTTCCCCATTTGCTCATTTGGAGTATAGCTGACTTTATCATGGAGTCCCAATGGACATTATCAACTGGTTCCTACCCAGCCTGCATTCACTCTTTCCCGCATCTCTTAATAAGACAGGCCACTGATGGGGGACAATGGTCTTTTATCCTGTCATTTGTATTATTTTTAATAAAATGTGGATTGGCCAGTAGCTAGGCAGGAAGTAGAGGCGGGGTGTCAAGAACAGGAGAATTCTGGGAAGAGGAAGGCTCAGTCTGCAGTCATCACCCAGACCTAGAGGGACACAGATGAGAATGCCTCGCTGATGAAAGGAACCAAGCCACGTGGCTATCACAGACAAAACTTATGGGTTAAGATGTAAGAATTAATTACTAAGAAGCCTGAGCTAATAGGCCCACCAGTTTATCACTATATGTAGACCTCTGTGTATTTCTTTGGGACTGAACGACTGTGGGACCTGGTGGGACAGAAATCTCTGCCAACAGACCACTGCATGCCTTCAGCTGCTATCAATATCTAGGTTGTACCACCGCTGAGAGTTCTTCCTGACCAAATTCTCCAAGGAGAAAATAAGAAGGCTTAACAAGATTTGCCAGTCTCTAGCTACTCAAAAGGGACTGACTAGAATTTAAGCAGACAATAAAATTTGGCCATTTATAGGAGGAATGGATACTAGTCAATTACTAGTATCAATTAAAAATTGATAAAAAAGATGTTCTTAAAGGTACAATAGTAGCAATCATATGTTTAAGGCTCACACAATAAGAGGGAAATCATGCCTGGTACTAGAAACCTAACCCACTACCTGGGTCTACTGGACCTTAGAGGAGAGCCTACAGGCATTGCTTTATTAGAGCAGGGTAACTGCTATCTGTATTCAGAATACTCACCCTTACACTCACAGATAATTCAATGGAGAAATGGAATGGGGAAATGATTTTAAAATATTTTAGTTAAAACTTTAAAACATTATAAGAAGAAAGACGGTATAGAAGAAAGCAGAAGAGTTCAAATATTTTTAAATGGCAAAGTAGAAATAAAAAATAATCAAAGAGTAGCAAAAAGTACAGAAGGAGTTTCAGTTTCCTTAGAAGTAAGTTATTCTGAGTGAAGACTTCATACCAAAATTATTCTCACTACTCTTGTGATTGCAGTCTGAGAGAAGTCTCAGCAGAGGCTCACGGGAGCTGAGAAGAGGCACTGGAAGACACACATGGAGGAAAACCAAAGTGTGCTGTCTGAGACCACAGTTTTTGAGACCATAGGCTACTAGACTGGAAACGCATGATGTGACCCAGACTCATCTGAGACTTGGTGAGTTTAGCCAATCTAGTCAACCATAAATGTTTACATGCATTTATTCTTGAACATAATGACTCTGCCATAACACTGCATTCTTACTCTACTGACTGCTGGAGATGTCATGGAATGGTGGTATCCTCACAGCATCTTCTTCTACCCAAAGCATCAGCATCCTTTTTCTTGTATGTAAAGTAGCGAATGATCATCTGTTGTGGGAATTCATTCAGCCAATACCCTTTTAGAGACCAGCCCATTAGGATGTGGTCTGATGTACTATAAGCACAGAGAGGAAGCATGCTCAACTCTTTTCCCCTTTGGTTTGGTTGGTAACTGGGGCTGGGTTGGCAGCTCCCAGTGCTCACAGAGCTTTCTTATTGTGAGTCTTCCCAATAAACATTTGTTATCCTTTATTATGGACTCTCATGGACCTTCTTAATTATGCCTACTAACATCTCAGAGTTCAATATCTTTACTAAGTTTACTTCTATCAGAAGGCATAGTCCAGGACAGATTTGAAGATTTAAAGTCTCTAGATGCAATGCCAGTGGTGACCCAGCAGCTTACAGTCTGTCAGTGCATATCTGCAGTGGAACTGGATAGGCTGAAGGGATGCTCAACTGCTCCAGGTTGTTCAAATTTTAAAAGATGCAGTCATTGCTGCTATCACACTATCTTTTAGAAAAAGCAGGGTGGTCCAAAAGCAAACACAAGGGATAGTACTCATTTACTAAAAACATGACTCCTGTGTTGCCCCATACACTTACACATCTCCATTAACTGGGAAGAGAAAGAAGCCAGGATATTCTGAATGAGAGAGAGAGAAAGAGAGAGAGAGAGAGAGAGAGAGAGAGAGAGAGAGAGAGAGAGAGAGGAGAGAGGAGAATGGGGTATGTTTTCTTATTTTGTAATTGTGTTAGGAAAGACTGACATTAGCATTATACTGAGACTCTTCAAATCTGATGGAGATCCTTGAATATTCATCAACTAAAATATTGAGGTACCGATTTCAAGACCACAAATTTGATGAGGGTGAGGGAGAAAATACCAGAAAGAATCTAGAGAGAGAAGGAGAAATTGAGAGTTGACCCTAAACCCCACTTTCATGAATTTCCCTACCAGCAGATCAATTAAGAAGAGGACAGACTGAAAGGGATGGGAGTTGTGCTCAATGGCAAACTTGCGTCTGCCGTTCAGCTAACATGAAGAGAATCAAGGGTCTCTCTCCCGTCTAAGACTCACCATGCTCAGGATGGACTCCATACCAGCCTGACATGACTGAGGAGGAAATGCTAGCCTTTAGAAAGGGGAGACTCAAATAAACAGTATTACATTAATCACACAATTATTTATTCAATTATATAAATTGTCTATTATGACAGTGACTGTGCTAAACACATAAAATGCCCACAACAAATAAAAATTGGAAAATATTCTTTGTATTGTTTGAAAAGAATTAAGACCCATGAAATACAGAGCAATTTGATACAAAGAATACAATGCCCAAATTGTTTTTTAAATATAAAAACAGATCATAGAAATTGGGTAACAACAGGTTGGAATTGCGTGAAAGTGTAGTGGCCTTGAACATAGGTCAATGGATGATATAGTTTGTAAACAAAAGAGGAAAATACATAGAAAGTGAATGAACAGAGCCATGGACCCATGGAACGCCATCAAAATGTCTGGCATTCCTGTAACTAGAGCCTCAGAGGAGAAAGAGTTTCAGGAAAGTCAGAGAAGCCAGGGTGTTAAGGAGACAATGGCTGATTTAATTTAGGAATGATACACACCCATGATGAACAATCATTCTAAAAGAAGTTAACTCTAAAGGAACACCTGAAATGCAAAAATGTCATGTCATTAAGCACTGAAATTAAATGAGAAAAAAAAACCCTGAAGGTATATTTATAGGTAAATGACACAGCACACGCTGGAAACACAACTAAGTATGTGCCCACTCCTCTTATCAGAAGCACCAGGAGGAGTGATGTATGTGGTTAAAAGACTTGTGTGACGCCATTACACTGTGCTGATGCACAGGATGGAGAGGCTGACCTTAAGGTGGGATGGAATGGACTTTGTATGTATAGTCAGTGCCTCAGAGGTAGGAGTGGTCCAGCCTAACATCAGAAGATGCTGTTATAATGAAACTCACAATTTCTCGAGAAGTTCAACAAAAACAAAAACATATATTGCTATGAAGTTTCATAATATTTCCACTTTGGCTCAAAAATGGCTTAAGAGGCTGTGTGAACAAATTTGTGAGAGTGTGAGTTGGATTAGTTTTCATTTCACAAAGATCTGACTCAAGGATTAAAAGTCTGACTTGAGGCACCAAGTGAAAGAAAACAAGTCAATTTGTCTTATTTATCCTGTGCTGTATAGCATGAGACTAGTTTGAAAGTATAGCTGTTTGGACATTAGGAATAAGTAGAATGTTATGATATTTATTAATTGCTATAGGAGTCACAGCACCAGGAAATAAAATCACCAGGCAGCTCTGTCATAGAAACACAACACAATACGACTAGAGCTGAAGTCAACGCTAAGTGTCTAGGATGCCAAAAGGTAGGTTCCCTACAGCGTGTCCTGTGCATCCTGGGAGAAAGCTCAGTGAGTAAAATGCTTGGGTAAAAGTGTAAAGGACTGAGTTCAAATCCCCAGAACCTGTAGGAAGTCAGATGCAGCAACACAGGCTTGTAACCCTCATGTGCCCACAGCGAGCTGGAAAGGAGAGACAGAATGACTTGGAGCTGCAGGACTAGCTTCCTGATATACACGATGGTGATAGGAGACATTGCCTTAGACATGGTAGGAAGTGAGAGGCTCCACACCCAAGGTTCCCCCCCCAGTATCCACATGAGCACCATGGAACACTTGTGCCTATGTGGACACAAATGTACATACACACACACACACACACACACACACACACACACACACACCCTAATTAACACAGTATATCAAATTCAGAAGTTCAGAGTTTTCACAATATCTTAATAATTTGCCCCAGTGAACAAGATCTCGAACCAGGCACCTTCTGCAATTACTGACAGTAGTAGTGCTGCCAATGGTAAAATTCGCATTTCCTTGTAATTTTGAACTCTGTAACTGAATGGCTTATCCATCTGGAGGTTGTAAGAGACACATAATTGATCATAGTAGCAGAACAGCTAATCCCTGAAAGGCAAAGCAGTCAAAGTGGAGATTTTCACTGTGAGGAAAGGACTCGGCCTCACAGAACTTCTGAAGGTCAGCTTCTAGGTAACTCACAGCTGTCTCAAGATGCAAATAAACCTTGGATTTTTTTTCAATGCAATAAATATTTCTTTAAAATTCATGGGTTGGCTCTTTATTGCTTTCTGTGTTCTGTTTGTACAGCTTGATACCAAAGACTAGGGAAAGACGGTTAAGTTGGGTGAGAGTCATGCATACAGAGTTATTTAGGAAAACCCAGAGAAGAAAACCGCGAATGTCTTGGAAAAGCCATGTGCATGTGGTCACTGGTCTTCCTACCACTGAAGGGAAGGAGTTGTTCCCGCCCTTGACTGCTCAGGTTCATGCTCCTTATGTCATTCCTCACGCAACGCTTCACAGCACCGATCACTGCCAGGGAACTCTCTCGTTCTCATCACCTGGCCTCGTGCCCTGTCTACACACCGGTTCAGAGGCTCCTTTGAAGGGGAAACAAGACAAACTCCACATTTTCTACACACCGGTTCAGAGGCTCCTTTGAAGGGGAAACAAAGACAAACTCCACATTTTCGAAGCCTTCTTTTGACCTTATTATCGTCCTAAGATTTTTTAAAAATTGTATTTAGCTTTCAACACAGGTCATCAACACCCACCTCATTAGCACACAGTGAAAAGCCCACGCCTCTGAAATGAACATTTGTCTTCTGAAGTGTCAGGAAGTTACTTTCAACTCTGGACCTGGTTTTCTCTCCTGAACTACCTGACCTGAGAGAAGAAAGCCCTCGGGGAAGACATCCCCAAATAGTTATCCAGTACCAACTGGTCAGCTCTGAAGTCATATATGTGCAAGTAACATTATACAGACTGAAGGACTGAGCAGATTGTATTTATAGTTAGAAATATAACTATACATGTGTGTGTGCAGCTGTGTGTAACAAGAATTATAAAGGGGGCATGAATTTGAGAGAGAACAGGATAGAAAAATGGGTGGGATGGGAGAGAAAAAAGGGAAGGAAAAATTGTGCATTATATTTTAATCTCAAAACACTTAAAATATTTTTTAAATGCAAAGATGTGTAAACTCAGTGTGTGTCATTCATTTAATTTACATAATCAATGACAGTTGAAGCTAAATTTGAGTCTGCATTCTGCAAGCCAAGAGACTTCTTCCTGTTTCTTCTTATTTGCACAAAGCTATGGAAGGAGTGAAGGTCTGAGCAATGGGGATGTTACATTAACTGTGCTTTGTTTTATATTTTTAATATGATTAGGAAGGAGAAGTGTGACATCAGCAAACTCACATGAGAAGCAGTTTTTACTCTTTTTAGGAAAACCTAGAATAATCCAGAAGCTGCCTTGGGAGTTATGAAGAAGTACTCTGGTTGGGTTTTTCTTTCCTTTCTTGCTTTTCCCTCTTTCTTTTCTTTTTATTGAAAATATATTCTTCTCTCATACAATATACACTGACAACAATTTCCCATCCCTCCACTCCCCCAGATTCACTTTCTCTATTTCCCTTAAGGAAAGAGCATGCCTCTAAGGAACAACAACTAAACATAACTAAACAAGAGAAGGCAAAACTATCCTATGTAGACTGAACAAGGTAATCCAATCGGAGGAAAAGAACCCCAAGAGCAGACAAAAGAGTCAGAGACACACCCACTCCCACTGTCAGGAGATGACCCAAACACCAAACCAACAACCACAACATAAATGTAGTGAACCTAGCACAGCCCCACACAGCCCCGTATTTGCCACTTCAACCCCCATGAGCCCATGTGAGCCCTGCTTTGTTGATTCTGTATGCCATGTTCTCCCAGCCTTTTCAGTTAAAGATTTCTGACATAATGTACAATTCACTAGAAACAAATCATTTCATGACTTAAGCTATTAGAAAACCAACACACATATCCTCTGGTCTGAAACAAACAAACGGAGCCTACCCACAAACCACAAGGCCATTGCTAGAAGTTGTGCCTTGTTCTCCATAGGGTCCATAGTAGCACAGAAGGGCATTAGGGCCAGTGTATGCCAGAAACACTACCTGTGTTTGCCAGGTATGATGGCAGCAGCAAAATTATCTGCATGCCTTCCAAGCTGGGCCCCATCTGGTCTGTGTTGCTCTATGCTGCCACTGGTGGTTCATTTAGAATGTTCTGGAGTTCAGTGTAATGGAAATTTAGTAAAAAAAAAATGATGCATTATATTTATTTTCAAAACAAGTTTTATAAAATATTCATCAATATTAAGAATAGGGCAACTCAGGGATAACTTAATAACTGTATCAGATGAAAGAACTCCCCATGACATGCCTGCCCACAAACAGAAAATGAGAACCTACCGGATCTTCTGGGTTGTATTGAATGACATACTCTATCTGTCCATTCGGGCCATCATCGATGTCTGTAGCTCCATTGTCTCCTGAAAACCCCGTGAATATTGTGGTGCCAACTGGAGTGAGCTGAAAAGAGAAAAGAAAGAAACACGGTCTGTTCTCCTTTGATCATCTGTACAAAACTTCCAGCTTAAAAGCCATCTCTGTATTACACAGAGAATGAGAGAAGTCAGCTGCTCAAGCCACAGACTCATAGTACTAAGAATAAATAGGTAAATCTGTGCGGTTCTCACACAAGAGACCTTAAGTATGTCAAGTTTGAAACAACAGGAAAGTGATGGGATAGAGAGACAGAAAGTTGAAAAGCACACTTGGACCTTTGTGTGCCATTAGCATCTCAGCACCTGTGGAGAAAAATGCATCTGTTTTCTTTTGTAGAAACATTAAGGCATTAAGTTATTCGCAAGCTAGAACTTTAATTGGGTTTGGGGATTTTATTTTAAAACAAAGAATCATTTCAGAGAGTCACAAAATCCAGGTTGGTAATGCATGCAGAAGGTAGGTTAGCAAATATCTAATCTCATGCCCAAATCTAGTCCTCGAGCATAAGCCTTCCCTTCTATTTCTCTGGCTATCTTAAAAATAAAACACTTAATGACACTGACTTTAAACTACTCAAAAGAGAAGTGTATTCATTTATTTTTGCAACTTTAACGTTACCACAGATATTAATGCTATTTATTTATGAATTTTTCTAATTCTGATTCAGGATTTGGTGTTATACATATCATCAATGACAGATTACATTTGGTCAAACTTATTTTTTTATTTTAGAAATTCAAACAGAAATACCATTCTACAAGCAATTTTATTAGTTTATATCTGGAAGGAAGAGGAGAAACAATAGCTTCCTGTATGAACAGAGAAGGGGGATATGATTGTTATATTGGTACATGGGAGATGTATCTAAATAACATCTGAAGTCAATGTTAGAAGGGGATGTAAGCCCTTGAAAACTAAATTGCGAGCTGCAGCATAACAGAAGATTTGGCCATTTTATTCCCTTCACGCTACCGTCTCTGTTCATACTTAGAGTAAGAAATCAATTGATCTCCAGCTTGGGAAATGTTTACAGTTTGGGTTTCTCAGTGTGGAGGAGGGCAGGCTTGGGCACAGCCATGCAATCACAGGGCTCAGCATTGTACCAAGGAGTGAGCTTGGCTCTGTTTCCTGACTGTGTGATTATAGCAAACATCTTAGTGCAGATGGCTCCTGCTCATTTTTACTGTTCTAGCACACTAACGTGAACACGTGTGCATTCACACATGCAGGAGTGCCGTTCCGTTCCCCGTGATCTGCTGATGACAGGCCTGTCTAGCAAAGGTTTGAAGCTGATGGAAGAGCACTATCTGGCAACAACGTGTGGAGGCTCTTGGTGACCATTGTGCCAATTAAAATCTGCAGTAAATGCAAGTGAATGAGATGGGGAGAGACAAAATTTTTAAAAATTAGTAACATTAGGGCTAGGAAGATGGCTCAATGATTAGTTAGCTTGCCTGTCAAGCAAGAGGACCTGGCCTTGGATACTCAGAGCCGAGGCAAATACTCTGCAGGTGTTACAGCAGCCTCTGATTCCAGTCCCAGAAGGCAAAGGAGGGGATCCCAGTAACAAGCTGACTAAAGAAATATTCTAGATGATCTCAGGGTATGCTTGAAAGAGTCTGCCTCCCAGACTAGGTGATTTCTGGATTTGATTGAGGGAGTCTGCCACAAAGAATATTATAAAGAACCATCCAAGAAGATTGTGGACTCTAGCTTCAGGTCTCCACAGGCACATTCACTTGTATGCGTGTGCATGTACACACGCACATCCATACGCGGGCGCGCGCACGCGCACACACACACACACACACCATATTCATACACATGAAAAGAAGAAAAAGACAAAAATAAATGTAAAAATAGTAGACTTCAACAATATTTCTTGGTATTTATTCCCATCAGAAATTGCTCGTATATTTGTACTTACATGTCTGTGTACATGTGGCCTGTAGGGGTGAGTATACAAGCATATACCCAAGATGTATGTCTGCGCTAGAAATATGCTCGTAAACTTGTCTGTGCACATGTACCAACCACATAGGTGTGAATGTATAAGCATATCTTCATGTGAGCATTTCTTACTGATGCACAATCAATGCTCCGTTTTAAACTCCTGAGTATCCTGTGGGTGCGGGACCCCCAAGATGCCTGCTCTTGCCAGACATAGTAGCGGATGTCTTTAATCCCAGCACTGGGGAGGCAGAGGCAGGTGGATCTCTGTGAGTTCGAGGCCAGTCTGGTCTACAGAGCTAGTTCCAGGACAGTTAAGGTTACACAGAGAAACCCTGCCTCCAACAACAAACAAAACCAGACAGCAACAAAGACTGCTTGCTTTTTTGTAGACTATACTGTGTGGTAGTCATCATTTTGGGGCACATGTGCTACACAAGTAAGTAGGTTCTATATCTTTTATATTTCAATATGCCACACATAAATTTGGTTTTTGAAGAGCCCTATATACAGTAAGACCAGCCTGGGAAATGCCTGAGGGTGTCATTTACTTATGGAATTTGTGTCTTTCCTCACAAATCATTTACACAGCTATCTGAAGGTTCATAAACTATACAGATTAATTAAAGATCAAAAGGGTAGAAAATCACTACCCAGAAAGTAAAATAGTTTATGAAGTTTTTTTT
>NC_022028.1:44659610-44671490 GCF_000317375.1 Microtus ochrogaster | reverse complement strand
TTTATGAAGTTTTAATGGTGAAAAAGTCCCTGGCATAAATAAATGATAATACCTCAGGAGACAGGCAAGTTTAGGCTGGTAGAAATGTTATGTCCTTGGTACCTGTGTGCAAAATTTGGCTAGTAGTACATCAATAGGAACAATTTACTTAATACATAAGTTATTTATTTAATTAAAAAGATCATTATTTCCATATTCTATGGCTGATGGGAGACTTTGTTTTGATTTGTAAATTTTTTTTCTTAAAAGTTAAGCAATCGCCTTATTTAATGAACACTAAGAAGCATTAGAATGTAAATATATTCCTTTTTATTCTGTTTATTGTGTAGATGTCATATGACACACATCTCCTTTTGCCAACTGAATCTTGATTAAGAGTCTCAAAGAGAGTATTTACCTTTACTAATCTCACTTGATTTCCCCCAGAGTGCCATAGTGTTCATTGTTTGATTTATAGTTTCATACACTTGCTATTTTATTATATGTCATCTTAAGTTGCATAAAATTACAAAAGATGAAGAATTAACAAATAATAACTTTGGAGCCCTGAGCAATATAGGATCAGTCTGTAAGTCTCTGCATTAACACTTTTATCTGGCTAGCCAATATAAAATCTTTCTTACCCACTTCTCTATAGAGAAATTTAATATGAGCTGGGCAGTGGGGGCACATGCCTATAACCCCAGTACTTGGGAGACAGAGACAGGAGGGTCTCTGTGAGTTCAAGGCCTGCCTGGTCTGCAGAGCAAGTTTCAGGATGGACCCAAAGCTAAAGAGAAACCCTGTCTTAGAAAACAAACCATACAAAAAGTTTGAATTTGTAATTTTGATTCGCTAACATAGTAACAACATAAGCCATGTCTGAATGAACCTGATGTCGCATCCACATTTTCCCTGCGAGCCTCATTCTGTCTCCTTTCACTTGGGGACAGTGGGAAGCATATGACAACAGTTAACAGACATTTTAAACAGCAAAACCACGAACAAATCATCAAGAAATCCTAGCTACTAGACCACCAGGGACATAGGTAGAGCTCAATAAAAATCAATTAAAAGAGTAATAAAAAAATCAAGAAATGTGGAAAAAAGTCACACTCAGTGAATTGGAAAGACAATTGCATGTAGCATGAAAGGAAGTAGAAGACGCAGAGGCCGGGGCTGAAGAACCCCGTGCATGCATGAGTCCCTTCCTGGTGTAGCATTTTCCCTCTCCCGCCCCTCCCTCAGCACACCACCATCTGGAAATGCACAAGTCAAGTTCCAGTGAGAATTGTTTGCCTGGTGTCTTAGTTATGGTTTCTCCCGCTGTGAAGAGACACCACAACCAAAAATCAAGTTGGGGAAGAAAAGGGTTTATTCGACTTACACATTAGCATTGCTGTTCATCACTGAAGGAAGTTAGGGAAGGAATTCAAACAGGTTAGATCCCCGGAACTAGGAGATGATGCAGAAACCATGGTGGGGTACTGCTCACTGGTTTGCTTCTTGTGGCTTGCCTAGCCTGGTTTATTATAGAACCAAGAACCACCAGCCCAAGGATGGTACCACCCACCATGAGCTGGATCCTTTTTTATTGATCACTAAATGAGAAAGTGCCTTACAGATAGATCTCATGGAGGCATTTCCTCACCTGAGGTTCCTTCCTCTCTGGTGACTCTAGCTTGTTTCAAATGACACACAAAACCAGCCAATATATCTTTTATCTGGAAACTCCATTTTTCCATTTGGCACCCCTTTCCCTCCATCCCACTATGTTCTGCAAACTCAGAAGCCTAGTTCCAGACAAGGACCCCATGAATTTTCTTTGTTCCTGGATAAACTTTGCTGGCTAAGTTGATCTCTGCTAAGTTGATTCCCCCCGTTTCCCCATCCTCCATGTTTTCCCTGCTCCAGTTCAGTGGCATCTTTGACTGGTGAGACACTCCTTTTCTCTCCCATCTCTCCCTTGCCAATGCCATCTCTGCACCCACAGACCTAGCTCCAGACTCCTGGCTTGGGAGTCATCTTTGCCTGGGTCGGCCAAACAGCTCATCCACTAGTACTATATGACCTAGTTTAGGTCACTCCGCTCATGCACTGGCCTATTCTAAGGAAAGCCAGATTACCATATCAGAAATACAACCAAAGAAATAAGTTCACATGCCCAGGTCACACTACAAAAATAATGTGACCAAAAGTTCACCCAATTTTATAAAAAGCATAGCAATGGAATTAAAGACACAGATTCACAGATAGTGACTTCAACACCCCAATTGATATTTCTCCAATAGATATTTCATCTGGACGAAACACAAAGAGAAACATCTTATATCAAATGGACCTTGCAAATATTTACCAAATGCTCCACCCAACGCCAAAGAACATACATTCTATTTAGCAACACACAGAAGTGTCTCTAAAATCTACCATATCTTGAGACAGCAAACAAACATGACAACAAACAGTAAAGAGAGGAAAACATAAGTACATCCATACGTATTGTCTAAACATTATGCAAGAAAACTTAAAATCAACACCCAACAAAAGCCCGTTAAGTTTAAACCCATAGAGATTAAACAACACATTACTAAATGGTAAATGACTCAAAGAAGAAGCCACGAGAGAAATAAAAACATTCCTGAAACTAAATAAAATTGAAAACACAACAAAAAAAAAAACAATGACAAACCTCTGGAAAATATTAAAATAAGATCTAAGAGGGACATTTATAGCTCTAAATGCCTACATTAAAAATCAGAAAAAGCACAAATAAATGGCTCAGTGATTACAATACAAGAACTTGGAAAAACAAAAACAAATCAAACCCAAACCAGGCAGATGGCAAGAAATAATAAAAACTCAAGCAGAATTTAATGAAATAGAAACAAACAAACAAAACACAAAGAATCAACAGTTCTAAGAATTGGTTCTTTGAGAAGATAGACAGGAACAAGCCCCTCACCCCAACTAAGCAAAGGAAGGAAATGGAGTATCCTAATTAGTAGAATCAGAAATGATCAGGGAAACATTGCAGAAGACACCAAGGAAATTCAGAATATTATAAGGCAGTTGTTCTCAATCTGTAGAACCAACCTCGAGAATCTACGCAACCCAAAGGGGTTGCATATTAGGTGTCTACATTATGATTCATGACAGTAGCAAAATTATAGTTAGGAAGTAATAACAAAATAATTTTATGGTTGGGGGGGTCACCACCACAGAAGAAGCTGTATTAAAGAGTTGCAGCGTAAGGACGGTTGAGGGCCATTGATACGAGGGGATACTATAAAAATCTATGCTTCATTATGGTGAAAATTTAAAACAAATGGATGAATTTCTTATTTCATTCAAACTACCAAAGTTAGACCAAGAAGAGCCCATCAACCTAAACAGACCCAAAAAGATTATTGCAGAGAGAAATCTCCTTGATACTGATATGGACAATTTTTAAATTTTTATGATATCAAAACAGGCAAAACAACAAAAATAGGTGAATGAGTTTATATGAAAATAACGTTATGAATGACTAATGAAGCAGAATAATGAGCTCTGAAATAAACGTACATATTTATTGTCAAGTAAGTTTTGAGTATGGTACCAAAAATACACTTTGGGGTAGAAAACTTTGGGGTAGAAAGTAAAAAAAAAAATTGGGGTAGAAAATGTTTCCTGTATAAATGATGTTGGAACACTGGATGTATCTCTCTCTCTCTCTCTCTCTCTCTCTCTCTCTCTCTCTCTCTCTCTCTGTGTGTGTGTGTAGCAGAGAATGCAAACCAGAGGTTTAGCTGTAAGACCTAGAACGAGGGATCCAATGAATCCCTTGCAGTTTCACATAGATGATTTGAAACTCATCATTCTCCCTACAAATTTCAAAATTGGCCTGAGTTACTTAGAAGGGACAGTTTGGATCTGTAGTTCAACTGCTTTCCAAAGAACAAATACATCAATCAATACATTTGCTGATTCAATAAGATATGGTGTCATTCCTTTCCTAATTTATCTAAGATAAGGAAATTTATAACGTGACAGGAAAAAATTAAATGAATGTTCATAGGCTCAGGAACAGAAGAAAAAGAACTAAGTCAGAAGGAAGGCTTACTCTTCCAAAATTCAAGATTTCAGTTGGAGATGCTGAGTCACTTGCTTCAGAAAAAACACTATCAGAAAAAGCCTCCCAGAGAGTTCTCTGAACCATACAAGAGCATTTCAGAATAATGAGAACATAACTGTAGCTTGAAGGAAGAGCTGTGTCTATCACATATCCACACAGGAAAAACATTCAGCATTTAGTCTTTCCACCTTATAAATATTAAAAACAAATTTTTGTATACCATGGATGAATAATGTTTATTACAAGATAAAATTCTAGGAGAAATAAAAGATAGTATTTCTACAACATTGTAATTGCTAATGAATTATTCAGTGAGACACATGGCACATAAGTCAAGAAAATACTCAACACATTTGAGTAGGGTGAAAATAACAACTTGTGAAAATCCATGTTACAGATTGGTGGAGATCGCTGCTGTAATACATTCAGCAAAGTTATTCATATACAGGAAGTATTTTTTAAAATATCCTCATAATTCAGTAGAGAATGGCAGACCCTAAGATAGGAAAGTTGTCAAAATAACACAATAGTCGTTAAACATTTAGGAACTTCTCTTTTTAAGCAGCAACAGGAAATCTCTATAAGGTTTTCAGTAAAACATGTAGACATTTACCAGCTTGGCTAAAATTAGAAATTGTGAAAATACCAATTTTCTCCAGAAGGTGGAGCACGGTGAATGCTGTTGTTCTGCAGCAGAAACAAATTTTCCTAATCACTTAGGAAATTTATGCATATCCTATTGCTTGCAATTTTCTCTTTAAACGATTTACTATTTACAAAAAGAATATACACACGAGTACCCTCACACCCCATATAAGAATATACATAGCATAGGTAGGTGTTGATAGAAAAAAATTAAATGACCAACCATAGTCAAGGAATGGAGATACATCACTATGGTAGAACAGCTGCTGAGAATCAAATGCCCTACTTCAATCCTCAGTCCTTGAAAACGTCAACTAAGTATTAGATGAACAGGGATCAGATCACTGCACACTTTGTTGCTGCACAATCAGTGTGGATGGACCAGTAACATAATGGAGAAACAGAAGCCTGCACGTGAAAGGAATGTACGATATACAACTCAGTTTATGCTACCAAAGCCGACGAGGATAAAGACGTTAGACCACCGTTTACAAGAGTCCCTTCCCTATAAAGGGGATGGCTTGGGAGGTCAGGCTCTGCCCCTTTATTGGTTTGAATTAGAGTAACACTCAGGACCTTGGAAATACCACTGAAGTAAAAAATAAAATTCATTCATTTATGATATCTCTGTAATATTTCAGAAGTATGCTTTAGTATAAAGCCTTTGTCATTAAGTATCAATATAAATACCAAAATGATGACATGTGATGTGATATGGTACTTAGAATTTGCTTCAAAGTGACATTGCTAAATGAGGAACACAATAAAACCAGTTCAGTGCTGTTGATTGCTGAGGCTGGATAACTGCTATTGATCATCATACACAAGAAGAAATTAATAAGGATTTGAACAGGTAACAAAAAAATCACAGTGAAGGTGAAGTTATTTTTGTTCAATATGTTTCTCCTTTCTGTTCATATCAATTCAACTTTTTCTTGGTTCTCTAATATCAAGATGAAAGATTAAAAGTCTAATTACGTGAAGCATTCATCAGAATGTGTGTTTTTAGTGAATTCTGGAATTTTACACTCCCGGCAGAGTGTTGATATTAGAATTTTCTTTCCTGGTGTCTCTCAAAATGTGTCCTTCTAGTTGGTCTCATTTTTACAAGCAAACTGTGGTGTGAAAACAGTGACTTTAAAGAACTTTTCAAAGCTGCTGCTTTGCTTCTGCGGATTACAACAGAGACTGCAAAAAGCAATTTTGATACAAATATACTATTTACCCACAAAGGTACAACACGCTGGAAGTGTCCACTTGCTATAAAACAAATGCAAAAAGCAAAAGGAAAAATCAATAACACCAACTTAATAAAAATGCCACTTCAAAACTCCAAAATACAAAAATGGTTCTAAGGAATAGGAGCCCAGTGCAACATAAGCGGTAAATTGATGTCACAGTGGGGATTATGTGTAAGAACATTCTATTAAAACCATCTGACTTAGGATTACTGAAGCTAGTAAAGAAACATCAAGCTGAGCAAGACAGCCCTGCCCAGTGGTTAAATACCAGGCCTTACTGCTAAGTATACCGCATTAACTAAACAATTTTATTTGTTACATTTTCCTCACAAAACAATTTTAAAGACTATATAAGATAAGCAATGTCATAAATAATATATAATCCCACAATTAACAGTTGCATTGTGTTTTGAAGGTGAAAAGTGTCCCCTATGTTTATATGTTGTTATTGGCTAGAGGTGTTATATTTGGTTATGACTGTGGAATTTTTTGGAGGTGGACCCTTCTGGGAGAAGGTGGGTCCCTTGGTTCTGGCTTTGAGGTTTCTCCCTTCTTCCTGAGAGACGCATTGTGGCTAGATAGCCTCCTGCTTTTGCAGCCACGCCTCCCCCACTCGCTTCCACACGCTTCCCAAGACTGGGAAGATCTGGAGTCACGTAGCATAATGACAAAACATGTTATCACATGTAAAGGTCACTCTGTTCTCACTAAGAGAACAACATTAAGAAGCCAACATCTTCTCGCAAAGCATGTTATTTCCAGATATCAATATAGTTTATGTGGTTCATGGCATTAGACAGACGTTTCTTGACAATTAACCTCAAGGAAATCTGCTCAGCAGAAGGCAATATGCTGCACATGTGGTCATTACTCTTGAAAGTTAGGGATGATCCCTATCTAATCAACAAATCCTTAGTCTTGGGATTAATCTCTTGCATCTGTATAGCATGGGTTTGACTCATTTGTTAGGATTTATGTATGTATTTACACTGTCTTGGCCACAGAGTGGCCAGATATTTGGCTAAACGTCATTCTGCATATGTATATGACAGGTTTCTGAGTGAGATTATAGGTAGAAATGTGGAGAAATTAACATGTCTCAATTATCCTCCTCAGTGGGATGGGTCTCTTCCAAGTCACAGAAGCCCTGAATAAGAGAAAGGCGTGAGAGGGGACGAAGTACTTCTTTACTCTGTCATTGAGCTGGGGCAGGGCCTCTTTTGATTCAGACCTGGACTGGAGATAGGGTGATTTCCCGTGTGTATAACATATTGGCAGACTATGCTTTCTCTTTCTAGAAATACATATTGACATGTGATGGGCGTAAAGGGCTTCATATGTGCAGCTTGCTATTCCCCAATATAAGTAGCTGTATGTTTTTATGGAACATTTGACAGATGATCATAAATGACAGAAATTGCCATGTGGTCTATATCAAGCTATAGAATATATGTAGACAGCATTTATTGCTACATATTTACTGTTTCATAAAAGTGTACATTACATTTTATCTATTAGAGGGGATGATTGTCTGACCAATTTTTCTCAAGGTCATCAGAGTGAAAATTTTAACCAGTCTAAGTATGAAAGAAGAAACAAAGGTACTAAAATAATAAAAGACATAAATGGGGATATTGAGGATGCTGAATTAAAAAAAAACACGAAGGATATGTCAGTAGTTAGATTTGAGTTAATAATAGTGGGTGCATGTTTTAGTTATTAAGAATGAACCATACAGATTTAAGAAGCTACTAATACAGGAGCTTGTATGAAGACTTCACGGTGCCTTAAAATAGCATTTATGCATAAATTGTTCTTATAAAATTATAACAAGAAAGCATTTCTATTATGTTTTTCATCATAATAAAATCTAAGATATTACTATATTGTTAGAAAGTTAACCTTCTAAATAATAGAACTTTATGTTAATTTAATTTCATAAATATCATACATAGCAAATCACAACTATTTGTCATTAACCAAACAAGCTGTTTTTGAAACTGAGAGAAGAGTAAAAGAAAGAAAATAAATATTCCCAGACCTTTTGTTTGTGTGTGTGGTTTAACTTGCCTGAAATTCCGTACCTGATTCCTGCAGGTGAACAGAATCATTAAAATAGTTTATTTTTATCCAGTCTAAGTGTAGTTGAAGTGGCTATGGATATGACCCAACACAAGATATAAATTTACTTAAAACACTGAGAAGACTGTTTGTAATTACTTTGTGGTTCAGTTGTGTGGTTTTTCAATGCTAACTTGACACATGACAATGGTGTCACAGTATCTATCACATGTAGTAAGTTTGCTTGCTCTCATACTCGATTGGCAGAATGTTGGACACAC
Source organism: Microtus ochrogaster (assembly GCF_000317375.1). Classification (NCBI taxonomy): domain Eukaryota; kingdom Metazoa; phylum Chordata; class Mammalia; order Rodentia; family Cricetidae; genus Microtus; species Microtus ochrogaster. The sequence continues at coordinate 44,663,169 of NC_022028.1, read as the reverse complement.
TTTGTGGTCCAAGACAGTTCCTACTCATCCAATGTGGCTCGGAGAAGACAAAATGTTAAAATTTTCAAGGAAGGCTTTAATTAAAAAGAAGTTCAAAATTTTATCACCACTTTAAAAGGAATATTATATGAATTCAATAACAGTTAGTGATTAAAAGAGTCACAAATTTGAAAAAGAACAAGGAGGAGTATATGAAAGGCCTGGAAGGCAAGAAAAGGAAATGTTGTATTATAATATAAAAATTTCCAAAGAAGAAGACAAAGATAGGAAAGGAAAAGAAAGAATATTAGATATACATTGGTGTAGGAGCTAGTACTGAAGGATGTGATCAGCCAAGCTGACAGGAATAAGTATAAATACATGTAAGGCTAAACAAGACATCTGATTAAGCAATTGTAACTCTTAATTAATTCAAAAAGGATAAGTCCTTTATCAAATGCCAACAACTACACAATGCTCATCTTGATGAAGGGGCCCTTTCATTACTACATAGACATCCCCTTGACAGTATGACATTCTATAGAAAAGGCTATTAAAATTATAACACATACAATTACCACATAAGTGTTATATCTGATAAACTTGTCCTTATAACCAACTGCATTTAATGCTGTGCCACCATCGTCCTATGGTCTACTCTGTACTCCACAGTCAACCAATCACAAATAATTCATTTTAGTTGCACTATGATACACTGCAGGGAGACTCCAGGTTGTTAATCTGATAGAGTTTGAAAAGAATGGGAAATGTGTTCATGTTAAGAGAAACCGATGTAACTTAATCCACTGTGCCGGTATTCATTTTACATAGGTTTCAACCTATTTTACTATCATGCTGTGCGAACCAGTTTTCTTTAGTTTTTAACAACAGAATGACTAGCAATATAACTACAAGTCTTGGGACCTAGGATTATCCTAACATGAATAAGGTAGTAATAGAGAAAATATTAATAATTTCATGATAAAGTTGGACAGTGAAACATTGACACATAGGTAATTTTAATATCTATTTCTGGAAGTGTGTTTGGGTGAAGATGGAGAACACTGGATGCGGGGTGGTCACTGTAATCGCCCCCTACCCATCAGTGGATTCACGGTAAGGTCCTTGCCTCCATTAATTTGTCATAACTACCTTAAAATATTTTGTTTACTCTTTTGATGAAAGGACCTAAGTCTCTTATAAACTAACCTGCTTTCTATTTTTACAGACAGAAAGTGTTCATTCAGAAACTTGGCCGTACCTCGTGAGCATTCCAACTGCTCTTTTCTTACAGTAATTTAGTTACAATGCTATTCTCTTATCAAATTGTGAAGTTAATAGGAATAATTACTGATACAAATATGTTAATTATCCACTCCGTAGACTTTCTGAAAACATGATTTGAAGACATGGAGAAGCAACGTGTATTTAATTTTATTATTGATATTTTCCTAGATATGAAAGCCTTGTCATTTTTTTCACCTTGTGGGTTTCTACAATATTGTGGTGAAGTTCCATGTTTTCAGGTGAGACTACTTGGATTCTGACTTCCATTTGTCACTTGCCATCAGAGAGATCATGTGAAACTTGATGACATATCTCTGTTCCTACAGCTCAGTTGTCATATAAAGCAATGAGAACACAATGTTTGAGCTTCTGAGAAGGTAGGAATTCACAGGTTTTAAGTATAATATTTTATAGAAAAAAATTTAAATCTGTTTATCTCCTGTGCATTTCAATATCAGTAATTAGTAGAATTATATTGCTGTAATAAAGTGACGTCATTCCACTCAATATCAGAAGTGGTGAAGCTACTAAAATGGTAAGTCTCCTATAGTAATTCTATCATAAAGCGTTAGAAAGCAACATTAAAAACTGGTCTGCTGGACACTTAAGATGTTAAGTAAGGCATAATTCGCAGTGTATTTGTGATGGCAATACATATATATCTGGTTTTATATTTAAACATACGCTGAAAATATGTCTGTTGAGCTGTTCATATTGTCTACTTACATTAAAGTAGTTATTGGTAGATGTTGGTACAAATTTACTAACCTAAGTGTGTGTGTTTTGATATGCTAGTCTGTTTTACTTTTTTCTTGCCTACGAGTGATTATTTGTTCATGTGATATAAATAATAAATAATATGAAGAATATATATACATAATTTATTTTCTAGGCAATGAAGGCTTTAAAAATACTTGTAAGTGCTGTCAGTCTTTCACAGGCTTGTAAGTATAGTGTTTAACTATTTCATATATATTCAAATGGAAATTACATATATATATTCATGAACATGGTTTATTCAGTCAATATTTAGAACTGCTCACATGTCTATATTCTTACTTTTCTTATTTTTACTTACTAGCATATCTCATTAGAAACAGGGGATTCTTTTATTTTGTATGGATGAATATAAAGGTGATTAGTTACCATCCTTAAGACACACACTGCACAGGATGGCGAATATGTCAAGGCAATAGCATAGAAACTTCCTTAAGTGGGCATTAAACTACTTAGGTGGGGGAAAGTGCAATCCCCTTGCCCTTTTACACGCTGTATTTCAATTGTGCAGGAAATTATCTATATATTCGTAAGCTGGAATAAAATTTTACTTTCGTTTCTATGACTCCACTCTCTGTAAGCCTCACACCTTAACTCTTCATGCCATGTTTTTGATCACAATGTTGGGAGTTTACCGTTAGCACGACAACTCATTGTGGGCAGTGGCTACTAGGGTGTAGGGTAAGAAGTTATTTTTATGGGCACATATTTTATAACATCCCTGTCACTGAATTTGTTTTCAGCGTTTCCCTGTAGAACAAGTTGTTGCTTCGGGTGTCACTTATGCTAGACAGAAGGATCTGCTTTTAGCTTGAGCATAGAACTTAAGATCTCTAAACTTCTGACTTATAATAGAGACAGTTGTGAGTCCCGACTCTCCTGCTTGCTCACTGAGTGTGAAATGTGTGTTGTCATTATTTACTAATCACAGATTTTATTCCCCAGTTGCAATAGATTGTGTAAAAGTGTAAAGATTGTTCTTTCAGAGACTGTCCAATTTATTTCATATACTTAGGCACATTAAGCGACTAATTTGATTTGTCATCATTATGTCTCTGACTTCCACATAAGCATTATTTTATTTTCTCATCTCAGTAAATTTGTATTGATTTAAGAATAATTTTGGTGATTTTTATTTTTGTTTTGAAATAAAAATTTAATAACAGAATTTTTTTCCTGTCCTCCTCCCAACTCCTTCCAACCCTTCCAATGACCCCCCTCCCAAATCTTGATCCACCACTGACTCTCAAATTCAAGGCCTCTGGCCTCTTCTTCTTTACTTGTTGTCATATCCTAAGTATATAAAATGATATTCTCAGTCCACATAATGTAACTTGCATGCATATGATTTCAGAGCTGACCACTGGTATTTAATAACCAGTTAGGCTCTTATCCATGGGAAAGAGTATTATCTCCCTTTCACAGTATTTTTTAGTTGCCTGTAGTTCTATGTCTAGGGTTGGAGACCAGTGAGATTTCCCCTGTCTGTGTTAGCATGTCAATTGATACTATCTTT
>NC_022028.1:44655248-44659055 GCF_000317375.1 Microtus ochrogaster | reverse complement strand
CAACATTAAAAACTGGTCTGCTGGACACTTAAGATGTTAAGTAAGGCATAATTCGCAGTGTATTTGTGATGGCAACATTTGAAGTATATAATTTGTTCATTTGGAAAACCTAAGGGTACTTTGATACCTCCTATTGTCTTCCTTAAATTGTAAGTGGCATTTTAGATTTAGAGTTATGAAGTAGTCTTTAAAGTTTTATGTCATTAAGAACAGAAACCATGAGAAATTGATCAAATCAATTTTTTAAAACATTGAATTTTTCCAGTAAACTTGGTAAATTCACTTTAAAGTAGTAATTCATCTGTAGATATGTTCGTTTTCTGAACAGTCTACAACATTTATGTGATTGGTGACTTTTACGTTATTTTCTAAATATATGAGGAATTTGTCATCTGTTTTCATTGATTTTAAGCTCAAATGTAAGGTGTTTATAACATATTTCATTTGATTTCAGTCATTTTTGATGTGTTTATAGATCTATAGATACCAACATTTGGTAAATTCTTATCATATTTTATTTCTTTAAAAACTATGAGTCCTGTGCTCACTAAATAAAATATTTCATGTGAATGTACCAAAATAATTTTGCTAAGTTCTTTGCTTAAATCTCTATTTAATTATGCTTCTTTCCCTCATCTTTTTCATACATCACGGAGAGAATTTACACACTAGTTTCTATAACTTCTCTAACAAAACATACAAATTTAGAGTCTTACATAGAATTATGGTTTTTTAAATACAGTTATGATAGCTAGGACGGCAGTTACGAAAGGCTGAAAACTAAGCAATGTGTGATCCCAGGTTTTTCTTCAAAGACTCTGGGAAAGAATACACACCCAAGCTCATCTAATATGGCCGCAATTGGTTGGTTAAATTTGTCATTTACAGCGGAGGAATGAAATTCCTTGGTACTCCCTAGCAATCGGAGTGTATCTCCACTGGGGCTTTTATATACCAACTTAACAGCTAGCAAGGGTGACTGGGGACTTTTTATGTCATCTTTTCTTAATCTCTTCTGCGTCATTTCTCTCCTGTCTTCTGACTCTACCTATTTCTGATTCTAGACAAGCAAACACTTCTTATTCTACCTAAATATAAGTGTACACACATCTCTGGAGTCTAGAGTAGCAAACATCTATATAGCATATATAATATTTAATGCTCAGACCATGGTAATGATACCCACTGCCTATTTCACAATTTGCCACATTGTGGTAGGAAATTTTGAGGTCTTCTTTTTTCTATTTTTTAAATAATGAATTTATTATTAATGTCACTCTACAGCATATTCCTCCTGTCTACTTGTTACACTGGCTCCTCCCTTTATTATCTAATAGCAATGATTCTATTCTCCAGTTTCATGGATGCCAAGTTTTCGTCTTCCATTCATGAAGAAGGGTTCTTTGCATATCTCTTTCCATGCCTGACTTATTTCAATCAATTACCTCCTGAACTGTTTGGCTTTTTGTAAATTACAGGGTTTCATCATTTATGATTGAATATTTAATTTTGTGTGGAAACTACCTATTGTTTTTCCACTTTTGCATGGATAATACAGCAATTGCTTTCACACTTTGGCTATAGTAAATTTGTCAGAGTAAACCCTGGAGGCTAGGTATCTATATGATTCACTGATTTCAATGCTGTTTGTTAAAAACTGACTTGAACAACTGAATCCTTCCATTATTCTATTTTTACTTGTTTGGGGGATTTTTTTAAAATTTATTTTTCCATTAGAAAATTTACACTTGCTCCCCTCCTCCCATTCCCCTCCCACTCCCCCACTCCCCCTCCTCTCTCCCCCTCCCTCCTTAAGAGAGGGCTGGGAACCCTGCCCTGTAGGAAGTCCAAGGCCCTCCCTGCTACATCCAGGCCTAGGAAGCTTTGCATTCAAATAGACTAGGGTCCCAAAAAGCCAGTACATGCAGTAGAAACAAGTCCCAGTGCCTTTATCTGGCTTCTCAGCTCCCATTTCTTACCGATTTCCAAGATGGATTTGCTAATTTTCATTACCATCAATGGTGTTCATATTTTCCCTGCCCCACCTCCTGATCACTATGTAATTTCTCATCCTTTTGAGAACAGCCATTATAATTAGTATATAATATTTATGGTAATGATTTTACATGTTGTTGAAATTTAATGGTACTAAAAATTTTCATTTTCATTTTTTTGGGTCACTTTTGCACTTTTCTTGCGAAACATCTCTTGATGCTTTCTCCAGGTTTCAGTTTTTTATTGTTATTAGTATTATTAGGCATTAAATTATCTAAGTTCTTAGACTATACAACTTAATTCTTTATTAGTTATTTTTTTGCTCTTTTTACATTTAAAATCATTTTTATGCACTATATTCTGATCACAGTTTCTCCTCCCCCAACTGTCTCCACTCCTTCACCCATGAACTGCATACCCTCCAGATCCACTGTGTCAGGCAGTTTTCAAGTATTTTCTGTATCCTCTCTGCTGCCTGTTCTTCACTGTGTGGATGCTCTTTCTTTGATGTAACCCCGTGTGTCTATACTTGCTCTTTTCTGCACAGCACAGCCTTTCCTGACATTTTGAAGCTCTTTTCTCTTTTCTTTTCGTCCTTCTGTGTCTTTAGGGTGACTGTGCCTGAAAGCCATTACCAGCTTCATGCTCACAGGCTGTTCCCATGGATAATTGTTACTTAGTCAGTAGAGATGGGGAAACCTTTGGGATCTGTCAATGTAAAGATGCAGGGACTCCTTCTCTTCCATGTGGGATGGTTTAATTCAAAGTTCTGTTTCTGTTCCACACAAGGAAAGCAAAGGAAAAGGAACCCTCCTTCAAAGGTCTATATATTTTCTTTGTCTTCTATTTTCCAAGGTTTTATTTCATTATGGAAAGCACATGATAAGATTTTATGTCTTAAAATATTGAAGGTTTTGTGGTCCAATGACTGCAAAATCTTTTAAGGGTACATGGTTAGGCTGGGCACCAGAGTAACGTAGGAGATTCCCTCTGGTTGACTTTAATAGAGTAAATCACACCTGCAAAATTCCTTGTGCCAGGTCAGGGTCTTTTGGCGGATCCTTTCATTCCAGTTACCTCAGAGTTTTAATTTTTTTCTGATTATAGATTTTTCTATTTCTGATTTCATTCTGCCAGCTTCTACATTATCATGAAGTTATGTGTATAGGTATAAATACAAATTTATTTTGTAATTTGGAGGTCAATTGAATATTTGCCATTGTGAATAGTTTTGCATATTCATCTGTAATTCTTTTCTCAATTTCATCTGATTTTAGAACATTTATAATAGATTTTTGTGTGTGACTATAAAAGGCAAAATTTCCTGAGTAAACTGGGATCATGGAGATTATGGGAGAGGGAGAAGGGGAGGGGAGAGGAAGAGAGTGGAGCAGAGAAAAATGTATAGTTCAATAAAGTCAATAAAAATATTAAAAAATAAAATGCTATTTTATTTTATGTACTGTTTATGGGTGTTTGCGGCATCTATATCTGTGTTTTCTGTACCTATGGAGGCCAGAGCAGGGCATCGTATCTTTTAGAACTGGAGTTATAGACAGCTATGAGCTGCCACGTAGATGCTGAGAATCTACTCTGCATTCTCTAGAAGAGTAGCCAGTGCTCTTAATCAGCCTGTCATGGCTGTTTATATGGCATGTCTTCTTCCATCTCTTTTTATTTATTTGTTTCAATAATCCTGATTTCTATTTTATCTCCTTTCAAACATATATATCTGGTTTTATATTTAAACATATGCTGAAAATATGTCTGTTGAGCTGTTCATATTGTCTACTTACATTAAAGTAGTTATTG
>NC_022028.1:44649313-44653638 GCF_000317375.1 Microtus ochrogaster | reverse complement strand
ATGTTGCATGAATTTTTATGTATTTACTTGTATTTTTCTGTCTGTTATTTCAAAAGGAATTTTGGGGGTGAGATATATATAAATATGTTTTAAGAGGTAGAAGGTACATAAAGAAATTTAGGGTATATATGTACTTTTAAAGACATTATTGTTGATTAAGTTTATATTCTGAATTAGCTTAAGAATGAAGTACAATTTTATGCTTCAATTTAGTTTTCAAATCAGCCAATATAACTACTTAATGATATAATTGTCTATGGTTTGTTGAGTTGCCAATTACCTAAAGGGATGAAAAATCCTTGTACTGTCTTATGTTTTGCTTTCAAGTAGGAGGTTATACCATTTGTCATAATCATTAGTTAGAATTTAAATAAAACATTAGTGATTTTGGTAAATTTTTGACAAACTACTAGAAAAAACATGCTTCCAAAGATTATTAGCACCTAGAATTCAAAATATTTGTAAATGTACTGATTGTGATCAAAATTACATCTAAACAGTACACTAAGTATAAGCCTTAATATTTATTTCTGGTTCAGATATACAAAAATATGCTTACCCCAGTCTACCTCATGGCCTATTAGTCAGTGGTGAAGCAAAGACCAAAGAAGGTTTTGGGTTTGGAAGTACACTCTAATGTTTCTGAGTCATTTTCTGTCACTGCAGATACTGTTCAGGACTCAATATTTTGATCTGAGGAGGGAAAAGGACTATCTGAGCTTGGAAAGTCTCCTTTATAGATCCGTGATTGTGATTTTATTCGTGACTTGCACTTTTTTGCAGTGTCAAATAAGATCACATCAACAATTTCTTAAACCCTGAATGACTTTTAAATCCAGATTTTTAGTATGTCAACCTTGTACTAAATGAGAAAATAGTCAGAGAAATATCTTACATGTTTATAATCTTGGGCAGAGCAAAATAAATTCTTTTAAGTTTAGAGGTAACATGGTAGATGGCATTTTGCGGTCATATGTATATACACAAATATACACATATACCTTACACACACACATATATATATACCTACATATATACATGTATAATATATGTATAAACACAAACATATGCACATATTCACATATACACTTATACTGATAAATCCAAATTTTGCCTCCTTAGAATAGTGACTTTCATCACAGAACTACTCAGATAAATAAAAGATGAAACAGCAGAATTTTTCACTTGATATTTTAGACAAGTATAAACAAAGCCTTGATTTAAAAAAAACATAAATATGAATCACAGTTAGCATTTGAAAAATCAGGGGGAGTGGGTGTGATCATCAAGTGCACAGTCTACACAACCAAATACAGATTCAGCGGATCCGGCTTATCTCAGCTGCCAGTCACACACAAAACACTGAACAACTTTGCAGAAGAAACGGGGTTGTTCAAAACAATGGGCAAAAATGTCCCATGTCCCTACTTTACGTCACTCAGTTATCCAGGTGCTGTGTGAGTTTAGGGTCCAAATAAATCAATGATCGGTAAATATGAATCCTCTAGGAGAACATGGTTTCAGGAAACCAGATCCTGAACTAATTCTGATGATAAAGGAGTAAGAACTCATTGGACAGAACATAAGCCCGGCAGTGGAGATGCCTGTGAGGCACGAGGAATCAATTTGAACAAGGTGAGGCACCATTAGCCAAAACATGGGATGAGAAGAGCACGGACAGATGATGAGACTATGCAGGCCTTGAAGATTCACTAAAGGAGCCGGCTTTGCCCTGATGGCAATGTGAAATGACGCAGTCTCTGAGCAGCAGAGTGACGTGAAGGGAACCGTATCTGAGAAGTATTACTCTGCAGCAAGACCGTGAAAGGATCGTGGGAGAGACAGGAAGTAATCAGGAAAGACAGAATGCTCTAAACATTGAATTAAGAGCGTTTTAAATTTCAGTAAGAAAACACCCACACTAGAGGAAGCAGGAAGAAAACGAAGGTGAACTAAAAACAGATTTTTGCATAAGCGGAGCTTTGCCTCAGATAATTCGCCTATCAGTTTCTATCAGCCAAGTCAGCAATCAAAGACAGCAAACTCTAACTCAAATGTTGTACTTCAGATATTGAAAAAGAGAACATTTAAAATGAACTTTGAGGCAGAGGCATGGGAACTAATGAGAATCTGTGGCTACCGCAGGGTTTCAAAGACAGGGTGAGGCCCTGACCAACACACTGAACTTTTAGTCTTCAAGTACTTTAAAGAAATATTATTGCACCATCTGTCACTTAATTTTACCCCATGTTTACAAATAGGAGTTTTTACCAAAGCAAAACATGTTTTGATTGATTTTAGAGATTGCTGGGTTGAAAGTATGAATTTTGTGTCTATATACAAAATATACTAATGATTTCCTACACAGCATATGTATTTTAAAGAGGAAAACATTTTGAAGAAAAGAATAGTTTTATATGTTGAGTGTCGTTTTTAAGAGCAAAACTTAATTTAATTTTTATGTGTCTATATTGTATGTTGGAAGTGATATTATAATTATTTTTCAAGTGTTTTCTGACTTAATGTCTAAAACAAAATTAATAGAGAAACCATTACTTAGAAGATCAGAGGGATATTTGGTTAAAGGTAAAAATAAGACAATAAAAATTAATTTTTAATAAAATCAATAAAATCACTTTTAAGATATTTTCAAAACACCATCATTGTTTATATATAAGAATTTGTAATAAAAATAAGACAAAATAAGGCCGGGAAGTGGTGGCATATGCCTTTAATCCCAGCATTTGGGAGACAGAGGCAGGAGGATCTCCGTGGGTTCAAGGCCAGCGTGGTCTACAAGAGCTAGTTCCAGGGCAGGCTCCAAAGCTATAGAGAAAACCTGTCTCGCAAAAAATAAATAATTAAAGAAAATTAAAATAATATGATTGTGGTTTCAGTTTGAAGTTTATGAGTGTCATAGAAATGTATTTTAAAATCTAAGAAGCCTCTACTGGGCTCACTCTTGTAATTTCAGTCTTGAGAAGGTGAGGCAGAAGGATTGCCATGTGTTTGAAGCCAGAAGTAGATAGAGATCTTGTCTATGGAGTGAGAATATTTTAAAACAACAAAATTAAAATATTAATAATAATAATAAACATTAGTCAATAACTCTACATAGTTTCACAAAAATAATTTCTTCTGATGCCTAGTGAGATCATTTCATAAATCTGAAGACATTTTGCCCAATGCTTTTCAATAAACATAAATGTCAGTAGCATGCTTTGAATTTTCTCAAGATCTCCTTTCAATATATTTTATAATAAAAAAAATAGTCATTTTCATTTTTCTATGGCAACATGAATTTCTGGAATGCTATTATAAGCTACTAGCATTTTTATAAGTTTTAGTTCTTACAGTACACTCTTATTACTTCTAGTTCATGTTGGTCATTATTATAATGGAATCACACAGTTTTATATCATAAGCTAACACATACATCAACACAAGGGCACAGACCTCATTCACTGTGGCATAGTAGCTTTCGTGCTTGAATGTGGGTGAGTTGTCATTCCTGTCCCGCACCACAATGCGTACTTCGTGATAGATAACTGTGCCAACCTTCTTGTTGACACACTGGACTTGCACCACGATGGAGTGTATGTTCATTGGTGGCTGCAGGAAGAAATTACATCTTTTTAAACACAGTTTTGGTCAGGGTCTGAGCAATGAAAACACACGACCAATTCAATTACTTTTTCTCTTTGCACTATGACAGACTTGGAAAAAAAAAACAGTGTTGCCCTGGTTTAAAAGAGAAGATAGTTGAGATTATTCCATTGTTTAATTTCATATCTAAGCATATAAGGTTTCAAGTACTACTATCATCATAGAATTTTGCTGATGAAAATAACCAAAGATCAATACTGAGATTTGCTGGGCAAAATTTATTTTCTTTATAAAGTCTGAAAAAGTAATCACATTAACTTTATTATTTTTCTAACAAAATATCAACAAACTTCTGAGGTATGAGAGATATTATAACAGTTTTTCATTTGTTCACTATGGGGACAATATTGATAAAATTAATATGAGAAAGAAGAACAACTCACAAACCAAGCAAATTGAAACTGCACATGTAAACCCATATATATTGTCTATCCTTCATCTCTTCTATATGCACCACTTTCTATCGTATCAGGCTCGTCGACTTTGCCCTCTATTTTGTCAGAATAATCCTTAGGGAGCTCTCTCATCTTAAATACTATTTCCACCATGCCTCATCTTTCCAACTTCTACTATTAATTTTTTGTTTACTGTACTTCTCATTCCCAACTTTGTGTATTATGTGTTTTATATGATTGTTTCAATCTGTGACCCTTGATGAG
>NC_022028.1:44643693-44649213 GCF_000317375.1 Microtus ochrogaster | reverse complement strand
TTGTCTATGGAGTGAGAATATTTTAAAACAACAAAATTAAAATATTAATAATAATAATAAACATTAGTCAATAACTCTACATAGTTTCACAAAAATAATTTCTTCTGATGCCTAGTGAGATCATTTCATAAATCTGAAGACATTTTGCCCAATGCTTTTCAATAAACATAAATGTCAGTAGCATGCTTTGAATTTTCTCAAGATCTCCTTTCAATATATTTTATAATAAAAAAAATAGTCATTTTCATTTTTCTATGGCAACATGAATTTCTGGAATGCTATTATAAGCTACTAGCATTTTTATAAGTTTTAGTTCTTACAGTACACTCTTATTACTTCTAGTTCATGTTGGTCATTATTATAATGGAATCACACAGTTTTATATCATAAGCTAACACATACATCAACACAAGGGCACAGACCTCATTCACTGTGGCATAGTAGCTTTCGTGCTTGAATGTGGGTGAGTTGTCATTCCTGTCCCGCACCACAATGCGTACTTCGTGATAGATAACTGTGCCAACCTTCTTGTTGACACACTGGACTTGCACCACGATGGAGTGTATGTTCATTGGTGGCTGCAGGAAGAAATTACATCTTTTTAAACACAGTTTTGGTCAGGGTCTGAGCAATGAAAACACACGACCAATTCAATTACTTTTTCTCTTTGCACTATGACAGACTTGGAAAAAAAAAACAGTGTTGCCCTGGTTTAAAAGAGAAGATAGTTGAGATTATTCCATTGTTTAATTTCATATCTAAGCATATAAGGTTTCAAGTACTACTATCATCATAGAATTTTGCTGATGAAAATAACCAAAGATCAATACTGAGATTTGCTGGGCAAAATTTATTTTCTTTATAAAGTCTGAAAAAGTAATCACATTAACTTTATTATTTTTCTAACAAAATATCAACAAACTTCTGAGGTATGAGAGATATTATAACAGTTTTTCATTTGTTCACTATGGGGACAATATTGATAAAATTAATATGAGAAAGAAGAACAACTCACAAACCAAGCAAATTGAAACTGCACATGTAAACCCATATATATTGTCTATCCTTCATCTCTTCTATATGCACCACTTTCTATCGTATCAGGCTCGTCGACTTTGCCCTCTATTTTGTCAGAATAATCCTTAGGGAGCTCTCTCATCTTAAATACTATTTCCACCATGCCTCATCTTTCCAACTTCTACTATTAATTTTTTGTTTACTGTACTTCTCATTCCCAACTTTGTGTATTATGTGTTTTATATGATTGTTTCAATCTGTGACCCTTGATGAGACTGTAAGCCCCCTCCAATCATGAGGTACTATTCTAGAACACTAGTTATACCCTCCACCTCACAGCTGACCTATGCCTGGGACCAATGAATAAAGGCTGTCAGAGCTAAACCACCTCCTTTCTCACGCTGTCTCCAGAGATACTGTCTGAATGACCAAGAGAACGTTTACTACATCTCCAGTGCTTACCTGCTTAACTCTGACCGTGGGATTCCAATAATGTTAAGGGGATGTTACTACTGATGTCATAAACGTTCACCCATATCTGGGAACTTATTATGAACAGTTATCAGACATAAACTATCTTCCAGTCACTAAACATTGAATTCCCAAAACCTTAAGCTTTTATTCTATATTTATGGTACATTCAACGTTATCTTTTTTCATGTTTTAGAAGTCCATAATGAACAATTTATTATTCATCCATTTGCCATGTGCCATAGATCCCTGTAACACCTTTTTCTGTCCGTCTGTAGGGCTGGTTTCACTGGCCATCCTCTTCCTCATTCTTGACCATGTGCCCCATGTCTGACAACTTCCTAAGGAGATCACTATTGTACACAAATCAGAAAACTACATTTACTTTATAATATGAGCACATCTATGCTGATCAAAAGTAATATGCTGAATCTATCCACAAAAATAAAGTAAATGAAATCTATACAATATAAAGTAATAATTTTGGATTATCTGACAAGCTACTTAAACTAATTGGTTGACAAGTTAATGATGTCTGCGACTGAGGAAAGTGCCATGTAAATAACTACATGCCACACATGGAGACGAGAAGAATGCTGTAGCAAATATGTTTAAACTGCAGCAAAATATTATTTGCCTCTTAGAAGGGTCTTTATTGAAAACAAAGACAAGGAGAACAGAACTGGTAAATGGCAGCCTTCTTAAAATTAGCTGTGACACCATTCTGTATTGTGATGTCACTCTGGCATCAACGTGAACAGTGAAGTCGTGTTTATAGAATGTCCGAGTGACACAAAAATCACAGGAGCAAATAATAAGCACCATGACTAAGAATAAAATTGTCTCATTTACCATAAGTGATGTTGCAGTTTTGCAGTAACACATGTAAGCCCCCAAATTTGTATAAGCAAAAATCACCTAAATACTGTAAGTGACTACAGACATTAATATGAGCACATACTGATGAAAGAAGATAGCTAAGAGCTACAATTACATGCCAAAAGCAGAGGTTGTAACACTAATGTAAACCCTATAATAATTATTAATAGCAGAATCATAAGAACTTGAGATAGTAGATTCTATTTTATAGGTGAGCAGGGAATAGAGCAAGTACATTTTGAGAAAATATGGCAACTTTCAGAAGTAAGAAAAGACAAAAAGGTTGCCAGTCTAAAGAGTTTTATAAGAGGGCTTCTTAATAAAACATCATCAAATGCAACAGAGAAGCCTACCATCAAACTCACACTGAACACTTTCAAACTTCAACAAAAGACCAGTTTTAAAGGACTGGGTTGTAGAGGAAGAATCCCTGAAAGAACTTAAAGAACCCCTGTGTCTTTATTTCCAGCCTTAAACAGATGCTTTAATGGGCTAGTAGAGAAGACTCTGTTCCTTTTAATTGTAAAAATAAAAATACTGGAGTAAGTATGCCCACTGTTATTCGTGGCAAACTGTTGGAAGACAATCAGGTGGGTTCTATTTGTCTGGCATCATTCTTCTTCTAAATATTTCAAGAGACATATGAAACCACCTATCTTCACTTGCAGTTTTACATGGGACAGTAGCTCTGGGACAGAAAGATCACAGATTTTCAAAGGGATTTAAATGCAGTGTATGTGAAGTACCTCCCTCAGTCCAGCTGATTACCCGTAAATTAGATATAAACAAATCACCTGGAATTGCTGTCATTCGCAACTTCAACTCCCCATGCAATGCTTAGTGGCATGGATAAACTTAGTAGGCAATAAATTCCAACCACCGTGGATTACGCTGAAGTGAAGAATTCCCTACGGCTAATATTTAAGGCACAGAGTAATTTTGTATTGAAATAAATTCTATTCTCCTGTACAGAAAACTCATAAATACATCAAGTATAGTCGCACTGAGTTGATTAATCAGAGTTTAGGGACACTGTACTGCTTGCGGCAGTGTTGGAGAGTTAGGGACCCTGTAATGCTTACAGAAGGGTTAGGGGAATTTTGGCTCAGCTTTCACAGCTACTGGCAAAAGTTAGCCATAGGAATTCTTTGATAATCTTTCTTCCATACTGAATTCTCTTTCCTTGCTCTATTAGTGAAACAAATAATGCTGTATATAAACTGTGATGGATGTATATTTAAAATAATCACATTCATATACACCTGAATTTACAAATGAAACCATTATGGAGTATTTCAAAACCATATCTGTATGTCTGTGTTTTAGCGCACCTGTGTAGCAGGAATGAAATGAATCACCCAGTTTATGAAGTTTATCTATGGAAAGTAGTATTGGGAGGATGACGTAAAGAAGAACCATTGCAAAGTGTGAAGGATTTTGTAATTTAAGAAGATGGGAAATGAGTCACTTAATATAACATGCACAAAAGAAGTCACTGATGCCAGCACTGTGGATTGTAACCCTCCTCTGTGGTAGAAAAGGAAGTTACTATTTTTAGAAACTATTACTTGAAGATGAATGGCTTGAAGTTTCATTGCTTAAATGAAAATAATTTTTTTTTTTGCAAACCTGTAAGACTTGATTTTATTTTTCATAGCGTACTAAGAAGTGTGTCAAATTCTTACAGGAATGAATGGTTTTGTCATGTCCCCTTACCTTTGCCTGTGGATTTACTTACTTCATCAGCAGAATGAAGAATTATTGGTGTTTTACATAAAAAGGGAAATAATAAAATGTGTTTTAGAAATATATATTTCACATTTCTGAGGCCTGAGGCCTGGTCTTAGGCCACACACATTGTAGGCAAGCAGTCTACCACTGGGCTATATAGTTCAGCCCTGAAAATTATTTGCAAATGAAGAAATAGAGGAAATGACTGCTTAATGTTGTCTACTTCAAAAATTGAATTTAATAAATAATGATATATTATAGGAGTTATTTAATAAATAAAATGCCAATTTGAAAAACCATAAAAATTGATAGATATTTCATAGTTTTTAATAGTATTATATATGCCAAATTCTAGATTGATTAAAATTAATATGATTTAACCTTTGGATACTAAGGAATAGTCTTGTAAAATTTATACCAAATAGGTGCAAGTAAGTCATAATGAAGATAAAACAGACTGGTAAAGATTATGAAGTATAGAATATGTAATTACATACCAGTATCAGATTTCTATTTATATAGCATTTCTGGATCTGTGCCTTGTTACTTGGTGAGAACTCATCCCTTGTATCACAAACATGGTAGTAAAATAAAAAAAGAAGAGATGAATTTGGGATGGAAACAAGAAGAACTTCGAGTTGAGAGGAGGGAGTAAAAATGGCTAGCTGATCTCTATGGAAAGTCTGCCAGTTTTCTGAAGAGGATCAAATGCAAAGGAATGGATTGAGGGAGAGGAACTTAGGCGGAGGACTAAGAGGAGAGGCTATAGAGAAAATGTTGGTTGAGATATAAAAACAAAAATAGGTAAATAAACAAAAGTTGAAAAAATGGAGAGTTTCTATGTTCAAGATAAAGTGTTTACAAAGATGAATTTCTCAAAGAATTTAAAAGATTTTCAATCAACTTTAGCATCTATTTAAGTTGATGGTTGAGAGAAGAGTGAGGTTGTCCTGGGTTCCAAATGAGAGGAAAGAATACTGACAAACAACTGATTCTGATGGATGTAGTTGCAAACCTAATCAGCGATTTGGCCATTCATCACAGCTGGCCCAGAATGGATAAAACCCTGGTGCAACTCTGAAGTTCAGAAAACAGGAAGCATTGGGTTCTCAGGTCATCACTGAAGTTCGGGACACAGAACGTCCTGGGCTCTCTTTGGTCATCACTGTCTCTGACCAAGGGCTTGCAATCTTTGCAACGAGTTTTGAGATACATATTGTGTGACTGGAACAGATCCAGGTGTCTTTTAGTAATCTGTTGATTATGTAGCAACAGTGATCATTTCATTTTTTATAGTGATTAGGGAATACTGACTGGTCTTATATTTCGGTCTTTCAAAGACTCTTGAATTTCTTAATATATATACTGATTTTTATTTCTGACTTGTGATTTTATAGTTTCTCCTGTTTAAGAAGCAAAAAC
>NC_022028.1:44599442-44643593 GCF_000317375.1 Microtus ochrogaster | reverse complement strand
AAGAGCTAGTTCCAGGACAGGAACCAAAAGCTATGTAGAAACCCTGTCTTGAAAATTAAAAAAAAAAAAAGGAAAAAAAAAAGAAGCAAAAACCAAACTGAACACAAAGGAAAATAGAGAAAAAAAAAAGATTGACAAATCAATGTTTGAAAATTAACTAAGAGTTCATATTCATTCAACCTCTTAACAAATGTTTTCTAATCAAATTCAAATATTTGGAGCTTGGTAATTTTTTATATTTTTCTATAAAACGTTTATTAAAATAATTAGCCTATTTTAAAACTTTAAATTTTGAGATATTTTATTTACATTTAAATTTACTTTGTGCTCTACATAATCATGGTTCTACAAAGATGGAATCATGAATTAATTCAGTGAGCAGAGAGCACACGACTTAGACTTCTATCTCAAGAAAACATTTCCATTATTAGCAGCTTAAAAAGCAAGCATAAGAAGAAGCACATTTGGCATGGCCTTATCTCTCTTCTGTGTTATAGTTCATTCAGACAAATGACTGTTTAGTTGGTCTTCATATCAACACAATTTGAAAAAAAAATCAATAAATACAGTCAACTTATGAACTGGATATTCATTACAGAAGAAAGAAACTTGGACTCTTTCCCTCAAATTTATAAAAATATTCCAAATGAACCAAAGGTCTGAAGGTACAGTTTCTAAAGCTAACTGCTAAAATGAAAGAGGTTTGACATTGACCTTGAAGGCATTGGCATGGTGACTGCTTTTCATGATAATATTCCCCAAAGCAGAGGAAACAAAAGCAAAGTCTTACAAATGGGTATAGGATACATCAAGCAAGAAGATTTGATATTGCAAAGGAGAAAACCAACAGGGCAGTATAGGTTTCATTTATTAATAGAATAGGAGAAATTGCCAAGTAGTTACCCCAAAATGTTAATATCAGGATATATGAAGAATTCAAAAGATTCGATATGACAAAAGTCCAAAAAACTCAACCAGAAATATGCAAAAATTATGAATAGACACATCTCAGAAGAAAGTTCAAATGGCCAAAAAAGTTTTGAAGAGGTGATAAATTCTGTCAGTTTAGTTATCATGGAAATGCAAGTCCAAGCCTCACTGAAGCTTCCCTCAACTAGAATGCCTCTGAAAAAGAATACAAAAGGTAGCAAGTGCTACTGATAAGTGAAGAAGGACTGCTCACACCCTTTTGCTGGGGAGGCAAATCAACGCAAACAGTGTGGGAAAAGTGTGGAGCTTCCAGGAGCCTGAATCTAGCACAAGGCACAGCTATCCCCCTTCTGGATATTTATCAGAGGAAAGATGACCTCAACATATCAAAGAAAAGCCTATGCCTGCTGTGGAATTACACTCAGTATTCAGAGTAAAACTACTGATTTACTCTGGGTGTTTATTACACAGCAGTGGATAGAGAAAATGTGGTACATAGGCACAACAGAAACTTTCCTTAGACATGGAAGGAAATGACACTCTATCACACAGCAAAACTGAAGGCCTTAAAGGACTTTACGGTGATGGAAATCAAATTAGATAGCTGAAGAGATGTACTGGTGCTCTCTCAGATATGAATGTCCTAGATATAGTAGGTTGGAATTGAAGATAGTGAGTACCAATTGAAGAGAAGGATAGTGGTGGTGGGTGGGGGCTGGCAACAGAGGACCACAATTTAAACATTGTTCTTCCTATAAGTTGGTTTGTGTGTGTGTGAGTGTGTGTGTGTGTGTGTGTGTGTGCTTTTTACTTGGATTTGACATTAGAAATTGTATACATGTATTGAAATATCACACTAAAATTCACAAATGTGTGTATTTAAATATACAAGGAAGGCAAGGAAAACTGTTACTGTGGAGCTGGGAGGCGTGGATATCAAAAGCTAGAATAACATGTGACAATAAAGAACACAAAGGCAGAGAAGAAGCTGATCTGCAGGGAAGAGGGTAAAGGATGCATAGAGAAAGACAGACAGCATCACAGGGGCCCAGACCAAGAAATATAGAAGCAGATATACAAAATGACTGGGACCAGGACCAGACTGGCTTCTTCTGGAAATACAACAGTTTTCTAAAAAAATTTATCATGATCTTAATATTCATTATTGTTAATACTCACCTGTATCTACTTGTGTTTATTTGATGTTATTTTTCTGCTTTTTTGGCCAAAATATTGATTTTTCAAATCTTAGGAAAGTATTATAGTATGCCTAAAATACAGGAGATTTGTGTCCTCTAAAACATATCAGTAGCAGATTTTTTTTTTTCTTTAATGCTTTGAATGAATGCAAAGCCAGTCTGTAGCATGGAGCTTGGCAGTTGTTTCTAGAATCAAACATGATCATCAGGTCTGTCTGGATGTAAAAAGCATTCATATTGTTTATTATGGCTTATTATATTCATAATATGAATGAACCAAATTATTTGGCAACAACCTCAAGAATTATATTTCTGAAAATACTCCATGTTTAACAGGAAAGCATAGTTTGGTTTTCATTCACAATAACTACCTCCTTTATAATAGTGTGTGCTTTATCAGTATTTACAGTTTAGAAAGGGATATAGTCTAAATTATTTAAAATTTAATATATGTGCATCTGTATTCACATATATTGTACATTATCATATTAAATGTCATCTCAATGTGATAAACAGGTACTCTAACTTTGTTCAAATGAGTTGTTACAGCTTTTTAGTAGAAACTGGTAGCAAGGAATATGGTTAAGAATAGCCACTGGTTAGTCTGACCCAAGACCTTCACCCTACACTGCCACTTCAGACCCATGTGGGGACCAAAGTCACAGCTTTCTTGCCTTGTCTGAAGAAGGACCCTAACCCCTCACCACCCACGAACCCTCCAGGCCCAAACAGAAGCCACATTGCTGCATGTGTGAGTCCTTGCTGAGTCTCAGTTATCTCATCCTATTTGCTGCTGCTGATATTAGATATGAAATCCCAAACATTCTACCACAAAACTTCTAGAGACAATCAAAAATTTTGGCTAAACCGTATCATCATGATACATCAACTTACAAAAAACCTGTACCCTTTTTATATGTCAATAACAAACATTCTGCAAAAAAAGGGTTCATGGGAACTCTTTCATCTAATAATAGCTTAACGACATATATATGAATAAACATAACTAATGAGGTGAAAAGCTTTTATGATAGAAACTTAAGTCTCTGAATACAGAGATTGAGGAAGAAGCAAGAAGTGTAGACTGCCAGTTCTCATGAGTTGGTAGAATGTTGTGAAAATATGATCTTTCTACCAAAACGAATTTAAAGACTCAATGTGATAAAAATCAATACATATAACTTTCTGCGAGGAAATAGGGAAAATATTTTAGAATTCATATGGAAGAACAAAAGACCCCACAGAAATATGCAATTCTGGGCAGAAAGAATGATTCCGGAACGATTACCACACCACATGACAAGCTATCTTACAAAATTATGGTGGTAAACACAACATGGTCCTATCACAAAACCAAAAACATGAAACAATGAAATAAAAAAAAAAAAGAAAGACCAAAACACAAGTTCCCTTAACTACAGCCATCTCATGTTGGACAGAGATCTCAAACATACACACTGTAGGAAAGATAGCATCTTCAACCAGATTGTGGTGGGAAAACCTGGAAGTCCAGTTGTAGAAGAAAGAAATTAAACGTATATCATTCACTGACACGGACATCACTTTCAAACAGATCAAAGACCCCCACTGTGAAACCTGACATGCTAATGCTTCCAGAAGAAAATATATGCACTACCCTGGAAGATATAGGAATAGGAAAAGGACTTTCCAAATAGGGCTCCATTTTTTTTCAGGAAATAAAAGTTACAAATTGATAAATAATGTCATTTATAAAGAAAGAAATAGAACCAAAAAAATCAATCAAGTGAAAACCCCAGAAAATGCACCTATTCATCTGATGGAAGATTAATTTTAAAGAACTAATTTCAAGAGAACAAATAGCCCAATTTAAAAAATGCACCTCAGATATCAATGGATAATTTTAACAAGAAGGAATAGAAATTGTTGAGAAATATCTGAAGGAGTTTCAGCATCTTTAGCAATTAGGGAAATGTACATTAACTGCAATGTCATCTTATGTGAGCCAAAATGGCTCAGATCAACAAGATAACTGATAATAAATGTCTGTGAGTGTACAGGGAAAGGAGAGCTCTCATTCACTGTTGATGGGAGTACAAACTGGTTCAGCTACTGCAGAAATCAGTGTGTGTGTGTGTGTGTGTGTGTGTGTGTGTGTGTGTGTGTGTGTGTGTGGTCTCAATAAAGATAGGTCTATGTCACGAGCCATCAACTCCCCTGTTTGTCCAAATCATATCAGCATATAGGATGTTGAATCCTAGTACAGAGGTACTTGCTGTGTTCACAATGGTTAGAAAATGAAAACTGCAGATGCCGTTGATAGAAATGGATAAAGAAACTGGTATACATTACAAGATTGAAGTCTATTAAACTGCAAAGAAAATGAAAGCATGAAGTTTGCAGGAAAATAGATGGAACTGGAAATAATATTATACTGTAAAATAGCCCAGACCCAGAAAACAAAGACCGCATGGTCTCTCTTAAGTGTGGATCTTAGCTCTGTATCTTTAAATGTGCATCTTTAACATGAAGACATCTCAGAAGCCAGGAAAGTAGAAAGAGTTAGAGGGGAGAAGGAGCTATGGGCAGAGGAGACAGGGGTGTAGTAGGAATCAAGGGCTATGAATAGGGAAAGGAAGAATATGGGGTGGAGTTTAACTGGGGAGAGTGAGGAGGGAGAGATAAATAATGCTAAGGAATTTAAAAAATTCCACAGTGATACACATCAGTTTATATCTAGTAATGGAACGGAAGCCCTGATTGATTCCACAAACTGCCTGTCAGTAGGACTGTGGGAACGTCTTAGCACAGGTGGGTGTGTAGTCAGACTGCAGACAGAAAGACTTCTGCTGTGATAAGTGCAGCCCTAAAAGCAGTGTCGCAGGCAAGGGGGTAATTCCCAAGAATCCAAGAGCCAAAGATCCTACAGGAAATAGTGAACCTAGTTAAAGGCAAGTAGAGAGAGCTATTACAGACTGTGTGTGACATCCATGTCGGATGAAGGGGTCAGGTACTCAGTATCCTGCAGGGATGTGGGATCGTGAAGCTACAGAGCAATGACCAACAGCTCTGCTTTAGTTGCATCCTCAGAGCTTGGAGTTTTGCACTCTGAGGTGGGAACGCTTCTCTACACTGCTTCAGTTAACTCAGGCTACTGTGGACTCCCCTCTTTTCTTTGTTCCCAAGAAATAGGGGGACACTTGTGGTTGAGATGGGACACCGATCTTTTCAATACTTTGTCTATTCTTTCAGAATTGATGGATTGAACAACTTTAGTAGTTTAGCTGTTCTTTATGAAATGCTTCTGCCTCCCTGTCTGATAATGACCGAATAAGAATGTTGCCCAGGCTCTGGCTTGCCTTTGGTTTTTTGGCAGTCATATGAACATAGGTCCAGCCTCCTCCTTCTAGTTCTAACTGTGCTGGTTAAATGAGATGGCACACACTCACTTCTAACCTTGCCCCAAGTCAAAAGCCAAATAGCACCCTCACTTTCACACTGTTGGGAAAAAGATTTGGGATCTGTGTGATAGACCTCCTGGGTCAAAGTTCCTACTTCTTTATTCTTTGTAGCCCGTTCTTTTGTGGAGTGCTAGGACAAAATTCTTGAGTATTAAACTGGTTCCCTCAGACACAGATGCCTCCTTCCCTTCTCATTCTTATCCCAAGGAGGTATATTTTCTGTTGCTCTTATGCCCAATAAATAAAATCTAATTATATGAATAACATTTGCTATTATATAGGTAGTGCATGTAGACATTTAAATGATACTAAAGCTATAGCACAGGGACAGAGAAAAGAAAATAAAGCCACTGACGTCTCTGTCCAGAACTCTTCCGGTACTGTTCAGGAAAAGCATCTGTTTAACAGGGTCCAACAACACCCAGTAGTCCACGTTGTCCTTTAAAGAGAGCTCTATGGTGGGGTCTGGTCCTCCAGCAGTCCCCTTAATCAGCATGTTGTCCACCAGAATTGTACCTGCAAACCAAACACAGCTATTTACAACCACGCTTTACTCAAAAGCCTTCTTTAGCAAGGATTATGCTTTTAAACCCTACCGCCTCACACGTTTCTGCCAAGGCAGAGCACATTCAATATCGCACCGAGCATCCCAAAGCTGCAAATATCTATCTTCATTATGTTATTTGTCAGTAGTGTTTGAGGAAGATGCAGGCAGGGGGTGGGGAGGATTCCAGACCCTTGCAAAGTGCCACCTTGTCTCTCTTTAGCAGCACTGAATCTCCCCCGTCCCCGTCCATCACTTCTCTCAGGATTTATCACTGAATTTTTTTATCCTGAACAAAGGAAAGAAGCGTAACCACAGAGCAGGATACAAATTCCACTCCGTGAGACTTCTGATATGAAAAGAGAGAACTTGAAAATGAGAGAGGAGGAGGGGGCGAGATGCTAAAAGAGCAGCAAGATTTCCCACAGTGAGAGGTGCATCTTGTTCTTACATGTCAGAGCAGATTCAGGAAGCACAAATCTTAATGCTACCTCGTCGACACACAGCGGTAGCCGCTCATCTCTGAGATAGGTCTGGAGCGCTCAACTGTAGTGACAGACTCTCATGATTTTATATTTTAATGCTTGGTTTCTCCGTCTCCTTCTTTTTAAAAGGCAGTTCTTGAATAAATATGGAAACGAGAGTGTGCTTCTAACATTTCTTCTCTGAAAAAAGACCTCATGTGCTTTACAGATTGAAAGCGAACAGCAGGGATGCAGCTCAAATTTGTTTTTCCCCACACAGTAATGATCTCCCTGCCAATCAAGAGTGGATGATGGCTCAGAGTGGTCACTATCTGAGCTATCGCATTGCATGAACAGCATATAAAAAAAGTGACTGTGAATATAAAGATGCGCTCTTCTAAACACTAGAAGACAATGGAAATATTCAGATATTGCCTGTCCTTGCCTTAGGACAGAACACACATCTCACATAACCCGCAAATATGAACCTGGGCTTGAGAAACAAAATGTCAGATCTATCAGTCACCTCTTTAAATGTTTTTTTAATCTGCCTAGGAAACTCTGAAAGGAACTGCCTTTCTTTGTAAGTGAACCGCTTTTGTTAATGCCCGTATTCTTCACACCTTCCTAAATTCTAGATGTTACCTTCTTTTTGTTTCTTCTGCAGAATTGTCACGATAACCAGACAGGAATGTCTACCCTAAACCGTCTGTTTATCATTGAAGTACTTTTCTGTTTTTGCATCTGCACACCAACAAGAGTTGGAATAAGCCCGAAAGATGCTCTCACGCACTGAGAAGGATGGCCAGCTGTCTTTTTCAGCCTCCAACACTGCAGTGTGTACTTCTGCTTTGAAAAGCAGGTGCTGGTCTTTTGTCTTTTAACAGATGTATTTAGTTTATTTTTTTCTTAAAAACAAATATCCGTTTATTCTTTTTTTTTTCAACCACCCTTGTGTGTTTGCTAACATAATTAAATGTATGAGACAATATCTTGAGGACAGAATGGCATTCTTTTCTTTTTGTCTTTACCATTGCCAACTCAGGGTTGGACAATGTTTTTTTTTTTTTTGGTTAACTTATTTTTTATACTTAGCATTTTCTATTATTGAAAATAGATTTTATACAATATATTCTGAATTATAGTTTTCTCTCGCCTCTTTCCAGAACCTCCTCACATCACCTCTCTCATCCAAACTCAAACCATTCTCTCTCTCCTTAGGAAACAAACAGGCATGTAAGAACAATAATAGACTAAAATACAACAAAAAACAAACAAACAAACTCGAATAGGACTATGCAAGCAAGCAAAAGGAAAAGGGCCAAAAAGAAAGCTCAAGAAACACAAGCAGATGCAGACATATACATGTTCACACACGTGGGAACTCCATAAAAACACAGACTGGACACCATAAAACATAGTCCAAAGACCTGAAAGGTCAGCAGCAAACAACAACAACAACAATGTCCTTTCAAAGCATTGTGAGACAAATACTTTCCAAAAGTGCTATTGAGTTCATTTTGTGTTGGCCACCTGCTACTTAACATGGGACCTGCTTTTAAGAGTGTTCTGTAAACCCAGTGAGACTCTACCAAAGCAAACAAATTTTCGATTTGCGAGCGGTTATCCTTTGGAGACAGCTTCTGGGGTAGTTATGGGAGCATGCGTTCACTTCCATTCTCATTGCTGCAACCCATCTGACTCAGAACCTTGCAGCTCCAGTGCATGCTGCTGCAGTCTCTATGAGCCTTGCTGTGTTTACAATGTCTTATTTCCTTGGTATCATCCATCCCCTCCAGCTGTTACATGGTTTCTTCCTCCTCCTCTGCAGGGTCCCCTGAGCCCTGAGAGGAGGGATTTGATGGAGACAACCCATTTTGGATGGAATCTTCCATGCTCTTTTACTTCCTGCATGTTGTCCTGCTGAGGGTCTCTGTATTTGTTCCCATCATGTAGGAGGAAGCTTTTCTAATGATGGCTGAGCAAGACACTGGTGAGTATAGCAGAATATCATTAGGAGTCATTAATCTCTACATTCCTTTAACAGACCAATAGTGTTTGGTTTTCCCCTAGGTCCCCCGCCTATTCAGTATCAGGTGCTGGGATACCCAAGAAGTGCTAGGGATGGACTCCATTGCATGGTGTGGTCCTGAAATCTGATAAGATATTGGTTAGTTACTCCGACAAGCTTTGCGCCACCATTGCACCAGCCTATCTTGCAGGTAGCTCACCATTGTAGATTTCTCCTATGTTAGCTTACAAAGTACAATGACCATTAATCAGTAGGGATGAAGGCTCTAGGTAGGTACCAGCTCAACTCCTTTATGCTCAATGAATTGTGGAGGTTTTGTCTTCAGCAACAAGGCCTTATTATCTGTTTGTGGAGAGAAACCAAAAGCTTTGGCAATAGCCTGGATTGTTTAGGGATTACCATGGGATCCCTTTGACCAGCATCTGTTAGATAGAAGTCATTCTAGAAGTGGAGGCTTCCTTTGGTCACAAGAGATGTTTGGGACAGGGACACATAATATGCATGAATGTATGTAATACAGAGACAGTGTGTTTAGAAGTATGGCTCACAACCAGATATCCCCTGTTCATTTGCGAGTCATTGTATTTCCTTAAGTAAATGGTTGTAATGCAAATGGATCGCTCTCTAAAAATACCGAGGAAGCCTCAGGATGGAGGGGAGGACCTTTGTGTTTCTAATTAACCTAATTTTATGAAGCTTAAAAAGTATATTGTGCAGAGAGGAAATAATGGAGTGACTGGGCTCATTCCAAACTCTAATATATACATTGCATAGAGCCTCCTAGATGATGCCACGATCAATTAATTACCCAAAGGTCTCCAACCACTATGAATCCCTTCAGCTTCCCCAGTAATATTTCCCCAGTTTTACCCCTTGGAAAAATGGCATACTGCAAACTCACAGAATCTTTTGCTTTCTCTCGCATGTTATTCTACGAGAAAAACAAAACAAAGAAACAGGGAGTGGATTTCAAGATCATCAGACTAAAACAAGACTCCTCTTATGCACAAACCTTTTGTCCTATATCTTTCTGGGATGCTCACAGAAATCATCTTTCATCTGACTTTCTTTCTTTCTTCTTGGTTTAGAGACAAGTTCTATAGGAACTTGTACTTAGCATATCTACATAACACAAAGTCTTGTCGGAGGAAGTATACCTGTTTCTAGCAACTTCATTAAAAAAGTTTTAATAGAATATTAGTTGAATTGTGATTTAAACATTAGGAGGCTGTTAGCAGCCTGCCATTCTTTCTAAAGATGAATAATGATGCCTCCCCATTAAAAAATAGCTAAATGAAAACTCATACATAAAAGCATAATGCTTTGCAAAATTATGCTTTTGCTGAAATGTAAATCATTTATATATCATAAAAGAGCAAAAAATCATGACAAAATGGAATACTTCACTAAAATGTACATATTTTTAGGGAATAATACATTTTTATACTTATTTTTACTTTATGTTACTTAATAGATAGTGGGCCAAGCATTTTGTAAAATTCCATGTACAAAAGTTTGGAAATAGAGAATCACCTCCGGAAGCCAGTGAGCATTGAGGATGGTTCAGCAGTTGAAATCAGCATGGCAGTGAGGAATGAGAACGAACCCCATGGAGCTAAGTCCATGGAGCAGCGGTGCTGCCTCCTCTTGCTCGGGTACAGCTCCATTCAGAGAAGCTGAAGCATCCTTCAATTGAGCAATCTCTTCAGTAGTCACTGTGAGGCCTACCTCTTGCTTTCTTTCTTTTTTTTTTTTCTTTTTTGCACCACAGCAACATTTATTGAGAACCGGGAGGGGGTCAGTCCTTCTTGGCCACCGCCTTCCTCTTGGCGGCCAGCACGTTGCTCAGCTCCTCCCGCTTCCTCTTGGCGCGTTTGTGCATGCCCACCCGCTTCTTGACGAACCTGAGCGCGCGCTTGTCCTTGGACACCTTGAGCAGCTCCGTGGTGCGCTCCTGGATCATGTCCCGCACGAACTTGGTGTGCTTTGCCCGAGCCGCTGGCTGTGCCTCGGCTGGCTTACGTTCTTCGTCACCTTGTGGCCCTTGTTGAGGCCCACGGCCATGGGGTAGCGCAGGGCCGTGGCTGCTCCTCTCCGATGGAGGCCGCGACAGGAAGGACGGCGCCGCGCGGAACCCTGGGATATCTCTACTTTCTGTAGCCCTTGTGTGGCTAGAGCCTGTCACTTGCCTGTAACAGGAAGCAGGTGAGGAAGTGATGGGAAGATGGTTCCCATGGAGGTGTTTACAGAGCATGTGCTACACGAGCTTTGAGTGACTACCTCAGTGAGTTTCTCTCTTTGCTTGATGACTTTGATAGACCAGCTTAGGCACATGGGGGCACACATAGGGCCAGGAGCTGTGTGGAGCTATTAGGAACTATACGTGGCCTGCAACTGATTGCAATCAAGTCACTGAAGAATATACAGCTATAACCACAAAGAATAAGTAGTTTCCAGTGATCTGAGTAAGCTTGGCTGCTTCCTTAATGCTTCCTTAATCCTATGTTGCTAACAACTCTTCCATCACAGTCCTAGCAGGCTGAGTAGTGAAGGATGAGCCTCTGCTTGGTTTGAAACTTGACTGAAAGCACCCATGGAATTATAGATGTTTAAATGGAATTATAGATTATTGTTTAAAGCCACTAAGTTTTGAAACCATCATTGTGTAGTAATAGATAGTATAGGTTTTAAAGACAAAGGTCTATGTTAAAAATCTTGGCTCCAAATGATACTAACTCTGTGAGGTTTAGCAAATTTCCCAGATTCTTATAATTTCCCAGATTCAACAACAGGGTTGTTATGATACCTGAACATTATGAGTCAAGTTACATAGCTATTAATTAATACTTTTCATCTATGCCATGGGCATTGCATAGAGATTTAAGCTTACAAAGGAGTTATTATTTTTCATTAAATTGTGAGTATCGTGTATGCTATTTTTACAGAGAGATGTAATACTTTTAAATCTGAGATAAAAGTATGAAATTTAGGCTGAAGAGATGGACTAGCAGTTAAAAATGCTCTGTAATCATGAAAACCACTGTTCAGATCCCAGAATCTACCCAGCAACTGGGGGGGTTCTTGCATGCCCTCTGCTCTAGCCTTCTATCTCAAAGGAATGGAGACAAGAGGAGTATTGTAGTTTGATGGTTTCAAGCCCAACAATATATATATATATACACATACACACACACACACACACACACACACACACACACACACACACACACTGGGTTCTGCTAGAAATACTTCCTCAGAGAATGTGCATAAAGTGACAGATAACACCACATGCCATCTCTTGTTCTCCAAATGACACTAACTCACACATGTACCTACACTCACAAAGACGTAATGAAACAGAGGGTCGAAGGTACATGGATGATAGAGATAGATAGATAGATAGATAGATAGATAGATAGATAGATAGATAGATAGATAGATAGATAGATGTGTATAAAAACACAGGAAAATGGCCACATCTATGCAAAAGACTAAACAAAAACAGAAAACAGGGACAGCTTATTTTTAATTACTGTTGAGAATCTGTCACAAGGCAAAGGGTATTCTTTGCTGGTCAAAAAGAAATGCTAACAACCTAACAACCTAGCAAGCAATGGAGGTCATATTACTGAGGTCAAATGAGGTTAGGATTTGTTGACTGGATCAGGTGGAACAGGTGATAAGGTGTAAAGACCAAGTAATCACCAGCACTTCCAATTAGCAGACAGAAAAGTGAGAAAGGCTCACACCTTCCTAACCCTGCAAGACTATCATTTTTAGACCATCACACTGATGCCATCTGAAATTAAATAACTGACGTTTTCAAAAAAGATGACTCGCAAAGGCACTAGAAATGTGGCTACAAGACAAGCCTTCTCTTGCTTTCATCTTTTCTAATCTGATAAAGAATGTAGAACTTAGTCTGTTCCAGAGGGAAAGTGAGGAAAGGGGGGCCTGGAAGGCAGGCGACCTAGAGGAGAGAGAGGAGATTCGCTTGGTCATTTGCCCTCCTCCCATTTCTTTCCCTTGAGGCCTCAGTAAAGACTAAGGTGAGATGAGGTCTTCAGGGGCCGTCCCCTCAAAGCCCTCCTGCTGCTCACCAAGCATGCGTGTTCCTCTGCTCTGCTTCTATTCCTCATGTCCCCCAAACCACAGGTTTTGACAGGCTCCCAAGTATGGGACACAGTCAGTTCATACGTAATTTGTGGACTTCTTCAGCGTATTTAATATCAGAAAAGGCTATAGAAACGCTGGTGAGTTGCTCTGCTGTGAGCATAGCTTCTAATGACTTCAACTCTTTCCTATAATTTTGAATTTCTGTTTGAAGTCAAACTGTGTTTATACTGTAAACAGCTTAATGGGACACATTATACTCTCTGTTTTCTGATGGTTTCAGATTTAATGAAGCATTTCATATGTACTTAAAATACTTTATAACAAGATAACAGTATTTTAAATATATAATGTCATAGGTGAATTTGTAGGAAAAAAGCAATGTGATTTTGTTTCTAATAATTATCAGTGATTGTAGCTCTAAAATTAAATCCATTTCCTCACCTCTAAGTCTATTCAAAAACTCAACAAAAGGCACAAGGTTCTTGTAACTACACTAAATGACAGAAAAAACATCACATAGAGAGGTTTTGTTTCACACGTGAGTTTCTTCTACAAACCAGTCCTTGAAGGACTTATTAAATAAATTGTGTGCATTTTCTACTTGATTTCTAAGTATCCACATATTAGAAAAGTCAACTGCCATCTTTTTAAATCACAGTATCCACCCTGGGAAAAATCAATATGCTGAAGTCTGACCAGTAAGGAATAATAGAGGAATAATAATAGGTACAATAATAAAGAAGAGCAAAAATTTAGCTAGATGTCACAGAAGTTGCTGGCCAAGTCAAACAAACTGAATTCAATGAACTCTGTAATGACAAGTGAAGTTAACTCTCTAAGCCTTTGTGAATTTTCCATACTAAAGAGAAGTACCAGGTTAAAATCAAAGTAAGTCGAATATTTTTCTTTTAAATATTTTAAAAAATATTTTTCATTTGGTCTTTAAACCCCAGGTAAGCAGTGTGAAGTTCTAATGTAGGTTCAGAAAACTTTCTCGTCTTTACTATTAAAACTTCTATTTTCTTGGCTAACCCAACCACTAATTATCTTATTCTTTGTTATGCTCTGACACATAAGGCATTTTTCTTAATTTTCTATTGGGATGGTTTATTTTCAGTGTGGAGACCATAACTGATTTTGTATAGTCTTATAATCGACTTTGTTCAACTATTTCTTTGTTCTAGCAGTGTGCATATTTAATCAAGATTTTCTACATATATACTATATTTTAGAGAGGAAGCTTATTTAACTTTATAGAATATCAGCAGAGAATTTACAGTCTTTTAAACAACTTTTAAAATCTTTGTTCTGGGCTGGAGAGATGGCTCAGTGGTTAAGAGCATTGCCTGCTTTTCCAAAGCTCCTGAGTTCAATTCCCGGCAACCACATGGTGGCTCACAACCATCTGTAATGAGGTCTGGTGCCCTCTTCTGGCCTGCAGACATACATGCAGAAAGAATATTGTATACATAATAAATAAGTAAATAAATAATAAAATAAAATAAAATCTTCGTTCAACAATAATCCATTATTATTGAAAACACTACCAGAAAGTAATTGTCTATTTTTCTGTAAATATATTTCTATCACCAAAAATAAAGCAGTGATAGCTAGTTTATTTAGCTGCTCCTAACACTCAAAAAGAAAAATATTTGTTTAAAATATAGGTAAAGGATATAAATAGACACCTCTCCAAAGAAGGTTCATTATCAACCAAAAATGACTATGAAAAATTCTGGAACTTTATACTCAGTAAGGAAAATCAAGCCAGAACTACCATGAGTTCCCTTTCCTACCTATTAGAATAGATATCAACACCACACTCAAAGCACAGAAGGACAAAATGTGAAGCACTGCTTAGAATGTGGTACTTGGGCTGAGGAGATGGCTCAAGACTCTTCTGTAGTAGAAACATAATGATCTGAGTTCAAGTTTTCAGAAAGCATGGACCAACCTGGGGATGGCAGCATGTGTGACCTGTAGGCCTAGAATTTGGGAGCCAGACAGAGGAGGATGGTTGAGGTTTCCTGGCCTGTTGATAGGGCAGAACTTAGGCAGAGAGAGCTAGGCTGTATGCTGGAAAGAAGAGGCAGAGGGAGAAGCCAAGGATCCTCCACCTGAGACGGACACTGGTGAAAATCTTGCCGGTAAGACACAGCCACTTGGAGATACACAGATTAATGAAGATGGGTTAAATTAAGATGTAAGAGTTAGCCAATAAGAAACTAGAGCCTAATGGGCCAAGCAGTGATTTACTTAATATAGTTTATGTGTGGTTATTTTGGTTCTGGGTGGCTGGGACAAACAAACAGCCTCCTCCTACACCCACCATCTTCACTCCACAAAAATAGCAGTCTAAAGGAGACTGGGAATGGAAAGCTACTTGGCCCTGTGGTCTGGAACATTTTCAATTCCACTTTACCTCACCTGCTGCTTAGCTGAACATTCAGGGGACAGAGGCAGCCAGGTCTGCTTCAGCAAAACCATCTCACTGAATATGAATTATTTCTTGCTGAGACACTGTGGTCAACTTTTCCAAGGGAAATTTCTTAATTCCTGTTGAGATCAGGGCACCATTCCATCACAGCCTCCTCTACTACCTTGCCCATGTCTTGGATAATGCTATAAGCAATGGAGATCCTCATGGATGTTCGATGCTTCTCCCAACAATGTGTTTGCTAAACTCCGTTGCTATGCATGACTCCTGGCCAGGCTGGAAGAGTATGTTAAAGAGTGGCTTTCAGGCTATGCATAAACATGAGTCTACTCCACATTTCAATCGCCCTGAAGCTTTCAAGTTCTCTAACTTGGTGCTTCTGGACTGTAATGTGTCTATGACTCACTAGGGATCTTGTTAGAGCGACAAGCTCTGACTTCGTAAATACAACTCTGGCCTCAAGTTGATGGTGCTCATTCTCTATAAATCTTGATTTGTGGAATCATACCTTTTAGCCTTTTTTCCCTTTAAATGTTATCCCGGACAGAGGCCTCAGTTTCATACATAAACTTACTAGAAATGTTTATCTGTGGCTTTTTTTATGTCACACTATGCCTGAATTAGGACCTCAGAGAAAGGGGATCAGGCACCTGACTTAACAAGACAACCACATGTTTCTGATGCTCCGTTGAGAACCTGAATTTGCAATAAGCTGGAAAGAATGGAAAATTTTGAACTCTTCAACTGTAGGAAGCAACCAAGAACTCAGAGTAGTCCAGCAGTCTATTAATACTACCTTTGACAGTGTAGCCTACATATTCAACACATTCCATAACGAATCCAAGTAAATAGACTCAGGGAAATGATTAAGCATGATCAAGTTTAAAATCATGAGCTGGTAAAGAAATTACCCATGTTCAGTGAGTATGGGACTATTAATTATAAACATCACAGTCTAGGTAATTAGTAGGAAAGTGAGTCTACCTTCATGGTCAGAGAGGTACATGAGATTTAGAGGTTCAAGTGTGACTATATCATTCTCATCTGTTTTAATGTCTCGCTTGTTCCTGGTCATGTTTTCATTGCCTTTGTTTCTAGGTTAAAAGAAAAGAAAGGGCTGGGGATGCATGTGGTCCTAAATCTGTCAAACATTTACCAATGCTCAAAGATGTAGGGCTCCTTCAAAGCTGTCCGGGAGACATACAGGTTCCCCATGGATATTCTTGTTGTATTTCATAGATGTTAATTTCACCATTTTTTTGGTATGTAGATTTTCTAGGATTGCAATATGACCATAATTACTACTGTTGTCATGGTGATTAAATGCTTCAGCCACTTGAGCGTCCAATGTTCTACACCTGCACTTCATCTTACGCTATTGCGGGTGCTAATTTGGGTAATTGTGATGTTATGGTTGGCACGGATTAGCCACATGCCATGTAGATCACCCACCTTGAAGAGAAGAGCATATTTCCAGCTTTTCAAATGTATGCGCAACGCAATCCAAACATTTTATTATGATATTTATTTATTTATGTCTCTTGGAGGCAAGTCTAAGTACCAATTACAGTATCAGTGTGTCAGCAAGAAAATGTCAACTGCCAATCCTTGAAGTCAGTGTGGGGTCAGCACAGGAACACTTAACAGGGTGGAGCAAGAGAAACTACACATGATACAGACATGAACTGGTACAGCAAGGAACACAGAAGGGAAATGTTATGAAAATAAACAAAAAAAATGAACATAACAGAATCACAAACAACATCTCACAATGCCAGCCACTGTGAGAAGCTTTCACTTGCAGAGAAACTTTAAT
The DNA here is from genome assembly GCF_000317375.1 of Microtus ochrogaster. Taxonomy (NCBI): domain Eukaryota; kingdom Metazoa; phylum Chordata; class Mammalia; order Rodentia; family Cricetidae; genus Microtus; species Microtus ochrogaster. Next base: position 44,626,615 of record NC_022028.1, on the reverse strand, counting down.
CCCAGCACCGTAGGAACAAGCTTTTGTATGCTACTGAGTCACCAATCACTCAGTTCAGTCTCCAGCTACTAAGATCAGCACCATTACACAGCCGAGCATTCCCTCCTCATACAGCTCCTCTCACTTCCTGAGCATCTCACCTTCTGGCTGACTTCTTTCTCATCTGTGTTCCTTTCTGATCTCCTTGCTCAAACTTTCTAGTTTCCATGGCATAATCTCTATCATCCGTCCTTCCCATTGTCTTATGAGTCCTATGTATGCAGTTGACTCATGATACCTTAGCATGCAATCACCATCTACACTGCTTTCCTACTCAAAACCTCACCCCCTGATCTCCACAGCACCACTCACGGGCGTCATGTGACTCAAGCCGAGCACTGACTAGAAGGAGCCAGGCGGAGGGTCTTTCCATACATTTTTCTTGTTGTTTTTCTTTCATCAGTTTAAGTGCTCTCCATTTTACCAGGGTGAAGTTTATTATTTATCATTATCCAATCCCTATCACACCTCTTACCCATTTATTAGAAAAGAATATATCTTAAATATAACCAGGACTGGATAAATTTAAAAATTGTCTTAACAGCTTGGCCTGTGCCAATTCTCTCATGGTTATTGCAGTAAATCCCCAGAAGGTCTTCATGCTGCAGACTCTACTCTGCCTTAGTCTATTTTCAACACACCTGCTAAAATTAGCCTTCAAATATATGCCAGCTCAAAATTCTCTAATGGCTTCTAATGCCCCAGAAAATAGAAGCTAAATCCTTGCACTGCTCCTAAATGTCTAACAGGATTTTGTCCTTTCAGTCTCTCGAAGGCTGCTATTTTCTAAATCACACCAGCTACCTTCTCTACTTAGGCCTCTTGCCTTGTGCCCCACACCTAACTCTTCCCTTGCTGCCAGGCCTCTATGAGATCATCTCACTCATGGCTTCTCTCACTATGCTACTGATTTCTTCAAAATCCTGTTCACATTTCTCCAACTCCTATTTTTCTACTCCATCTAGTAAATATTTCATGGATTAAGGAAAAGTAGAGTGTTATTATATAGTAGGTTTTTAAATTAAATTTAAAAACACTTTGAAACTTTGGGCTGGAGATACGCTTGTTATTGGTGGTTATTAGGCTTAGATTTATAGCATATTCCACCAGAAATGGGTAAATAGTTTTCATAGCATTAATTTCACAATTTGATACATAGGTTCAGATTAAGGTGAAATTTATTATTATGAAAGAATTATGTAAATATTGCTTTCATATGCTCATTAAAATATTAGAATGTTGATATAATTAGTCAAATCTACTTGAAGCTTTATTCTTATAACTCTGTCTACTGGTTAGTTGGAAATAATGAACAATTGAGAGAAGTTCATATATCACATACACATTCCCTAATTATCTTATTTATAAAAGAAACAATAGGAACTCACAAAAAAAGTAAATACACAAGAGTTTATGTTTGTTATTCTCAGGATAAGTGTATTTTATTAAAGAAAGATCTCAGTATCTCAAAGAACCATAACACACATGACAGAAATTGCGTACTATTTTTTACATTGTTAAATACTATTTCATTATTGGTATTTGTGCCATTTGATGGTAATACATCTTTTATATTGAATTGTAATTACTTTCTTCACCTACTGTCTTCTGATAATGCTTGAGAAATGTGAACGTTCTTGAGGACTGGTTCATTACCACCTCTCTGACCTCTGCCTTTCAATCAGTACATCCTCACACCACCTCTTTCTATCTTCACAATGGGGAAAGTCAACGTGAACTCTAATATCAACACCACTGCTCTCGTTCCATCCAATCCTTAAGACTACACTCACATCACAGATCGAGAGCATGGTATGTTGACTGGAAACACAAGAAAACCCACTCAGAAATATGGCCCCACACATAAACATGTAGAAGCAGGAATGTGAAGACAGATTGAGAGGAGATGAAACATCCCAACAAAGGAGGTTAGATTTGCTTTCACAGCACAGAACTTTTACACAATATCAATGTCAGCTTGAATGTAATGAACAGGACTCCACTTTCCCATCAATAGCGAATATTCACAGGCATGGTGCTAATGTCACAATCAATTTGACTAGGCTGAGAGAATTTTTCCTACGGAAGGGAGGAAACATTTGTGCGAAAATGAAGACATCTTTTATTTTTCCCTTAAGGATTTAACAACTTAATAAAACTTCCTGTGAACAATTTCATGTGTTTGTACAATTCACAATGCTAGTAGAAAGGAAAAGAGAGCATAGCACCCTAAGGTGCTTCCCTCACCCCCATGTCTTTCCACAAAGGAATGATCCATCTGTCAAGAACCATGGTAGGAACTAGAAATGCTTCCACCTCAAAGTATGGGAAAGGGAAGTGAGTGATAACATTTTTTATCATCAATATGTGATTAAAAATTCAATACAGCTTTTAAGATCTGAGCATTATGTTTAAAAATATAAGTTGCTGTTTTCTTGGTTTTGTGTTTTGTTTTTTAAAGTACTTTAGGTACAAGAATTTGGCAAATCTCCTTTACGCTTGACTTAGAAGCTTTCTAGTATCAGCCTCGGTCCATGCAAACTGTCAGCAAACTCTTCCCTGATCTCCCTAGCTCTCTGAAAGGTGAGAGTCCATTTACCAGGTTGTTGAATGGGCTGTTCAACCACCTCTTCCGTAGCTATGCTATGGGAATTCCTGAAATTCTTGTCATCTTTACTATTGATTGTCTCATTCTGTGGCAAAAGCAACTTGCAGAAGGTTTATTTGGCTCAAGGTTTGAAGGGTACAATCCATCCCGACAGGGGAGGCAAAGCAGCAGATTATATGGCACCCATAGTCACATGGCACCTATGGTCACATGGTACCCACAGTCACAAAGCAGGGAGAAGAATGAATTTCCTTTTCCTTGTTTATTCTGTCTGCTATACCAGCGGTGAGAGGGTGTCACCCATATTGAGGAGGGGTTCTTACGTCATACTCCCAGGAAGGACACTCACAGACTTACGGAAAGCCATTTATCTCTTTAATACCCCAGGCATTTTGTGTCCTATGAAACCAAGTCTCCCTCTTGTCAACCTGTCATATACAACACACCTGCACTACTGTATTGAATGCTAAGGCTCTCATCCTTAGTGAAGATTCTAGAGCAACCCACTAGGAGAAAATGCCACCAAGTTCTTAGCACACACTAATCCATTTAAAAAGGGACAGGTTAAAAGTTTAATGGCCACTACGAAAGGTAATGAAATGGCAATAACTAAATAAAGTTGGAGATAAAACTTGAATATCAGATTTGAAAGAAAATTGTAAGAGGAAAAATTCAAAGAAATGCATACGCTTATTTCATCCTTCGTTTCCCCCATTTACAGCCTTTTCAAAAGATGCTGGAGAGTCTCCACTAACCCTTTAAAACAATCTGCATTTCATTTTCAAAAGGTTGCGGGCTGTTTTCTGTCTACCATGTCTGAACCACCTCAGGATCTCTTTCCTTATTCCACTCTACTTCATAGTCTTACTACAGAAAGGTCCTTTGTTTGGAGAGAAGACGTTCCTACGGTCTGATTCTGAATGCCATTGCATGCAACCCGAGAGCCATGATTGGGCATGGAGATCCATCTCTACCTTGCTATGTGGGCTTTAGTACATTCCATATAGTTTCCTATTATATTGGGACAAAATAATGTCTTCTGTATTCTATGATGGGGTAAACTACGGGAAGAAAAGAAAATGAGGAAGTAGGTGGGGAAAGAAAGAATAAAGAAAAGTGATGATAATGTATGAGAAACTAAATCTAGAACTTGGGTCCAATAAAACTGTGCAATTGATCTCAGCTCCAGTTCACAGTTACAATAAATGAAGATGCTCTAAAGAGGCTTAAGTTAGTCTGGAGGTGCAGATAGAGGGTAGAATGGCTGCCTGGCATGAATAATGCTCCGGGTTTGAATGAGCAAACCACCACCAACAATAATAAAGGTAGAAATGGGTAATGGTTCTGTGTTAATTTCATCAAGAGTAGAAACTGGTAAAGCAGGGGCTGAGATACACTAGGATTAAATTATACAAAAATTTATGGTTGCATGCGACAGCAAGTCATAAATGGTTATATTAAATATATAAACATCTTAGAAAACATGCATAAGTAAGAAAAACAAACTAATGCTAAATTGTTAATATCTTCCTTTTCTATATGTGTGTATGTGTACCCATTGTATACATATACATTTTAAGGTATGGTTATATACAATATAATTCTATATGATATATTTTCCTGTATTATAATGAAGTAAATTTTGTTCCATATTAGGACGTGTCTTAAGTACTTTGAATGTGTACGGTGCATTGCAGCCCACAAGTGCTAACTATGTGGTTCTAAGCATTAATGAGTCATCACATGAAGCTGTGAGACTCAAGAGGCAGGAGGTGTTTTAAGGATTTCCATAGCTCTAAGCCAGTAAAGGTGATTTCCCCAAAGCCTGAGGCCCTAAGTTTTGTTGATCTGCCTCTGATCACAACTTAAAAGTTGTCTTCTGATGTCCATGTGCTCACAAGTAAGTTCTGCTAATGGAAGGAAACTAAGCAACAGATAAAGGATGTTTTCTATCATTTGTGGATTCCGAATTTGTCTGTGTGTGTTGTGTGTGTGTGTGTGTGTGTGTGTGTGGTGTATGCATGTGTGCGTGAGAGAGAGAGAGAGAGAGAGAGAGAATACATATTAAAAGAAGAATTGCCAGCTACCAAGCCATCCTGAGACTTGAGGATGAGAGCTTAATGATAGGGAGAGAAAGACTAACGGAATCTGTATTGCATTGAAGCAGAGTGGGGTGGGGGCTGAGAGGATAGAAATGGGCCACCAAGAAATGGACAGGGAACCTCGGTGAGAGTGCATGACAGCAAAGTACAATGCTATATATGTATAAAAATACCTTAGTGGAACCTATCATTGCATGACAACTCTAAACAATAATTTAAAATAAAAGAAAAAGATGCAAGACTCTATGTGTTCCCTGTATTTACCTAAAGGGGGCACACATGTACCGACACGGTTTACCTCATATTCTTCTCACCTAAGAAGGTGAGTCACTGACCACAGCTTGAGGGACCTGTGTGCAATCCTCCCTGATGTCCTGGTCCCTGGCTATCACCTGCCATCTGTGTGTTTTGTCTTCAGGTTATCATTGCTGCTTGCAAAGTCAGACAATTTATTCTTGTGCAAGACATTACACAAACTGGCTTCAAACTCACCTCTTTGAGAACTATTCATCCCCTGCGTGTCTCCTGTGTATAAATGGCATGGTCACCTTAAGTCAACTTTGATAATCTTCTCTTGGATTCTTTATTTTTTCTTACAGGGGTTCGGTATGACAAAGAGCTCATGAGGATTGTAGACCAGCACTCAACCTATATACAGCACACCTATTAGTATTTCCAGGCAGAGAGATCAAAGGTAATGACCCAGGGCCCCCACTTCACTGTTTTTTAGCCCTTTAATTACAGCTTTTTGAAATCAGTTACACAGCTAAAAGGTGGCATGACACAGGGAAAGGGCCAGGGTTTCATTCCAGAGTTTAATGTGCTAATAAAGGGAACGGAAGGCAAAAGCCAGCACTGATATATATGTCATGTCGAGCAGAGGTGTGACCCAATCAAACACAAGCATCGAGGGACTCAGCTGCCACCATGAACGGGCCAGAGTTCAAGTGATAACTGTTGATTGGGATGGGATTTGAGAATACCAGGATGGAAATGATGCTTCTCTCTTCCAGTATGTTATTTCCAAATGAGTAGAAAATGTCCAGATGATATTAGAATTCATATCTGAGTTGATTTTGCCTTGTTTCTTACCATTTATATTTTAATGCATTGTGTAATACTGCATCTAATTGAGGATTTCTCTCCAACTGCTTCTGGCTCACGCTGAAAAGTCAACTGAACATTGCAAGTGCAATGTGCGCTCATGTCCTGAACTTCAGGAAAACGTCTTGCCTGCAGGCTCTAACCTCCTCTGGATTTTCTTTGCAAAACTTCATACCAAAAACAATGTCTCTGATTTTTCAAGATAAATATTCTCTCAGTCTCTTTCCAGTTTTATAATTCAGGAATGCCTTTCTCACAAACTGGACAGCCATCAGTTTGAGGGACCAGAAAGACAATTTCCTTGCTATCTGTGCGTTTGTTTGGAAGGGGTGAAAACTATTTCCACAAGCAGTGATGAATAGACACAGATGGTTTAATCACATGGACCGACCTCATCCAAATACCTTCCAGCACTTTCCTATGAATTACTTCAGCCTAGAAAATTTCTCTTGTCTGTTGTTTCCAAAGACGTGAGAGGTTTGTTTCCATTACAGAAATAGCCTTAAGTAATGACTTCCTTGCCTATTTAATTTGTTCATTGAAATTATTTTTGAAAGAACTTTATTTAATCCAGTTGTGTTTTTGAAAAACAGTTTAATTTTAATGTATTATCATTTTATAAAAATGATTAAATACACAGAAATTAAATGGAATACAAACACATACTATAAATGATATTACATGTATTCAAGTAGACACTTATCAACAGAACTTCTAAAATTGTGACAGTTTTGAATGGCTCTCATTCTTCTGCATGTACTAAATAATCCCCCAAGTATATTGACTTGAAAGTATTGATGCAAGCTAGAAATTTGTTTTTGCTAAGATTTTTAGATATATCCAAATTAACACAGTCTACTTGAAATCCATTGCTCTATTTGCTGTCCCTTCAAAGGGTAATATCACATTGTTTCCTCTGCTACAAATGCTCCACCGAGGTCAGATTGAATTCAGAAAATTGATTTGTTTAATATCTTAATTGGCTACAAATGCGTTTTTGTCATTACTAAAAACAACTTTATTCTTAGTAAAAATAATTTTTAGCCTAATTGAGGTAAAAGTTAGATAGCAAGATTTTGAAAGTAATTTCACAAATATTACACTTATACCCATATATGGTTTGAAATTGGGAATAAAAGAATCTGAGAAGCAAGGTACATAAAGACTCAAAGATCAGAATTGTATTTAATATAGAGAAAAATTTAAAAAAATATATAGGTTCTGCTGAAATCAAACAAAATAATCCTTATTTTACAAATTACAAAATTAAGACAGTTCAGATGATTTACTTCCAAGGTCTTTCCTGGATTATAGAATGTTGTAATGAATATTGCATGTGCCACAGTGTATGTAGTCATGCCTACCTTTTCAACGCATGTGTGTGAATATTCAAAGCGTGCTGGGAAATCTGCGATATCAAACTTCAGTCTGAAGAGTAGTTGACGAGAATTCTGGAGTGTGGATGAGAGTGACTACCACTCACTGGGCAATGCCCATTCTAGCAACTGCTTAACGAGATAAAAAGATTCAAAACAGGAAAACAAAATCCCGGAAAGTGAAAATGCCAGAGGCAAGGCAAGGAAAGTAAGCATCAGGTTACCAGAGGCAACAGAACAGAAATTAAATACACTGCCATGAGAGACACCAAGCCAGTGAGAACCTGGCCACCAGAGGCAGCAGGAAAAAAGAAAACAGCATCTGATTACGGCAGGCACTAGGTTAGTGCGCATTTGGTCGTTAGAGGGGCACCAGCAGAGTCCGTTTCTCAAGTTGGATGATAGGAACCTCAGGAGTCTCTGAGGGGAGCTGTGTGGGTTCAAGTTCAGAAGGAACATACTGGCATCTCAGACTGGACAGTATGAAAGAGCAGAATTTAGATGAAGGGATTTGTGCAGGAGATCCAATGATGCTTGGAGGACATAAATGCTTTGGGCTCCCAGTGAGTTGTTTTTTTTATTTATTTATTTTTTATTTTTTGTAGCAGCAGACAGTGGCCATGCCAGAGAACAATAAAGAAGAACACTGTTTCTGGCCCACGAGGGTCAACAAGTATAGTGAGGAATGCTCTCCATGAGAGACAGGTGGTAGAGTTGCCCAGCTGACTATGTGGATAGAGTTCCGTCAGTCCAGAACCTGTGAATACCAAGTATCCAAAGACGTTAGTCTTTGAAAATTCTGAAAAAGCAGCCAGTGATTTAACCTCAGGAATTTATTGTTCCAGACCAGAAGACACAGCAATATGATTTTTTTTCTTCCTCTGTTTCTCCCATGTCCATCAAGACAGTGTCAGCAGATTGAAAAGAAAAAGAAAAAAAAAAGCAGAGTATGCATAAGGATCAGTAAAAAGTAGGTTCCATCACTAGTGAAGGAATGGAGAGAGAGAGAGAGAGAGAGAGAGAGAGAGAGAGAGAGAGAGAGAGAGAGAGAGAGAACAAGCAATCCAAAAGCAAAAGCTTCCAGTCCCGTGTCCTTTTCTGAGGGCTGCCCCACCAGAAGGTGTGGTTCAGATTTAAGGAGTGGTCTTCTGATCTCAAAGGATCTGATAAACATAATCCTTCACAGGAGTGCCTTGGTTTTCAGTTATCACAGATGTGGTGGGGCTGACAACCGAGACTATCATTATTAATACAATGGATGAATGGTATCACAGGGGCCAAATAAGTACCTGCTAAGCCTTGTAATCCCAACATGTTTATGCCAAAGAAAGAGATTAAACTAAGCATGTTAAATTAAAAGCAGTGGGCAGAAAATTGAGGGAAAAACATGCCAGAGCAAGGACTGATAAAAATCTTCAAATGGAATGGATGCTAATTTGGCAAATAATGTACAACATGGGACATTTTTAACAAGAAACTTTAGGATTAGAAGTGTTACTGAACAGTACACTTGTGTGTTTCAGCAACAAACACACGAGCAAAGCTACTTTCACTGGCTTTTAAATTTATTTTTCAATGTGATAACCATCACCATTTCATTAAAAATTCATTACCAACTGCTAATTATTGGATATTCAAATTTCCATCATGTATGCAATATATTTACAAATGATGGTTCTAGTCATCATTAATAATCATACTTAATGTGATATACAGTTGTATTAGGCTATTAATATCTACTAGACATTAATATTTTGACTCAAAGATACTCTCTCATTTTACTCACTAAAAATGCAATAGTATAATATATAATATTTACACAGTAAAATTAAAAAAATTCTTTTTTGTTAATTATTTTTAATTCCTATGATAAAGAATGAGCTATAAAAGAACAACAATAAAACAGCTTTGAATTTAGATTTCTCCCAGGTATCTTCCCACAAAAAATATGAATCTGCAACAATATGAGATAAAAGACAGAAAGAGAGGGCATAGAGGGAGAGTTTTCTATGATACAAAGGTAAGTAGAATTTTCAATTTCTTTTTATAGATCATACATTTTTTTAAATTTTTTATTATTTATGTATTTGTTTATTAAAGATTTCTGCCTCCTCCCCACCACCGCCTCCCATTTCCCTCCCCCTCCCCCATCAAGTCTCCCTCCCTGTCAGCCCAAAGAGCAATCAGGGTTCCCTGCCCTGTGGGAAGTCCAAGGACCACCCACCTCCATCCAGGTCTAGTAAGGTGAGCATCCAAACTGCCTAGGCTCCCACAAAGCCAGTACGTGCAGTAGGATCAAAAACACATTGCCATTGTTCTTGAGTTCTCAGTAGTCCTCATTATCCGCTATGTTCAGCGAGTCCGGTTTTATCCCAGGCTTTTTCAGACCCAGGACAGCTGGCCTTGGTGAATTCCCGATAGAACATCCCCATTGTCTCCGTGTGTGAGTGCACCCCTCGCGGTCCTGAGTTCCTTGCTCGTGCTCTCTCTCCTTCTGCTCCTGACTTGGACCTTGAGATTTCAGTCCGGTGCTCCAATATGGGTCTCTGTCTCTGTCTCCTTTCATTGCCTGGTGAAGGTTAATGTTCAGGAGGATGCCTATATGTTTTTCTTTGGGTTCTAGGTCATACATTTTATCATGATGAAGGGATAATGAGAGTGTATGAGGGTGTGTTAGCAACGGCCGTGTGGTGCTCTCAGTGTAGGGCATGCATTTCTGAACCCCATGATAATAAAGTGTTAAAAATGCTCTGGTCTTCTTTTTAGAATAAGGAGAGGAAATAGCAAAGTGCCTTTGATTGTCAGAGATACGTATTGCTCCCCTTTCAGCATCCATCAAGCAAGACTAAAGACTTGGTGCGGGCAGTCCAGACAGAAAATGTTCTCAATGGAAGAGTATGGTTGCATGCAATCTTAATTACCTAACCAATTTGTGCATATGGCATATGTTCTAAAATTTACTTGAGATATGAACTAGCCCAAATCCTGAAGACACATAGATTTCACACAAAGAAGTCCATGGATCTCCACCTCTCATATTTGGACAGACAAAACAGGCCACAAATCACACTTTGGCCATTTCTGAAATACCTTCAAGAACCAGATCTACAACTTCATTCTACAAAATCTCAAAGGAATCGAGCAGAGCAAGAAAAACCTCTTCAACAAATGCAAATTCATGTGAAGCACAAAATATTGTTAGAGTTCGGGAAAAAAACCACCAAAGACCAACAGCCACGTATGCAATAACAAGAGCATATATTGATTCTAATGTTGGGGTGGCAAAAGAGCGGCCCCCAAAGAAAGTCACAAGCTCCTTTTAAGCAGAGTTAGAGGAATTCCAGAGAGGAAGGATTAATCTGGGGCTGATTGGTACAGGAAAGATTAGTATAGGGGGCTGATTGGTGGAAGGTCCTAGTGGTTAGGGACCTTTCAGCAGCAGGGTAGGGAAAGCTATCTTTAGGCTGCAGAAGTCTGGGGAGCATCTACTGAGCTAACAGAAGGGCTTTTGGGGCCTGCTGATCCAGCAGAAGGGCTTGTGGGGAGCTTGCTGATGGTCACCCATAAGTTGTGACTTTCAGGAGACCTGCTTGCTCAGCTCTGATCCATTCTAGGGAAGTGATAGTAAGGTCTCACCTCTGTTAGGGCTGTGGTGTATTGCTCCCCTTTCAGCATTTTCAAATAAAACCCAGACTTCTACCTTATCCCAAATACAAAACAAACACAAATACAAAACAAAACATGTGGGACCAGACCCCTGTTGCAAGCTCTCTCTGAAGAGAGGGACACAAAGAAGAGTGCCACAGCCAACATGGAATAACAACTTTTATTTTAAGGACATAATAGGCAAAAATATTAAAAGTAATTTCTGATAAATTTGTACTTCCAGGAGGTCAGGCCTAAGGCCTTGTGCATGGAGTCAAACTCTCTACTGCTGAGCTACACAGACATCCCTAAAATAAAAATCTTTAAACCTGTAAAATTAATATTAAAGAAATTGATTGTGTGGGGTGGGTTGGCAGCATTGCCAACTCCTTAGAGTCATAGAACATTTCATATCCTAAATGAAGCAGTAGTTACATGGATATCCATGTGGTCGAAACTACAGTTCATTTTGCTGCCCTCTATCAGGGCACACAATTTCTTCCAACCAGTTTCTTATCACATACTCCTTAAATTGAGAACATGGGAAGAGGTGAGGAATGAGAAAGGGAAGGGACAACTACACTCAGGAATTCAGTAGTAACTAGGATCCTGTGCATAATTATATTACATAGACAAGAAGGGACTTAAGGCTGGGGCTAAGGATCAGTGACTAAGAAATTACTGCTGCTCTTCCAGACACCCTGACTTCCATACTCCAGTAGGCTCTACTTCCCTCTTCTGACATCCAAGAGCACACAGACAGACACACACACACACACAACAGAAACACATAGACTTAGACACACACAGACATACAAGCAGCTGCACACATGCAGTCACATACACACACACATACATATATATATAAATGAATAAATATTTTTAAAAGAATCATTTTTTTTTGCAAGAGGCAGTGTATACAATGTACTATACAAGCTGTTTCCTCCTAGATTAAAAAAATTCCATCCTGCAGGGACACTTCTTAAGCAGGAAGGTAAACAACTTAAAAGAACTTCAGGATGTCCCTGAAACTGAATAAGATCCACTAGGCTTCTTCTTCCCTTAAATAATGCAAGCAGCTGAAAGACACTTTCAGACAAGCTGCAAAGAAGACTTTGAATTGAGACCAGCTGCCTAGAAGAAGCAGAAATCAGCAGAACTGCCCATTAGAGGTTTAGACTAGTTGAATCACTGAGAAGGAACCCTCTCCAACATGTTGAGCTGTGGACAAGCTGTGCAGTGTGTGCCAGGATTTCAGGTTTTGGGGAGCTGCCATCCATGCTAAAGTAGGATTTGGTGATCAGCAGCTTTTTGGTCATTTCTGCTGCTTTAAGTAACCCCCTCACCCATATTCTTATAAATAACTTCCATAAAACTCACTGGTTCTCCAAACTGAATTTTGGTGGTGTCTGCACTTTGATCTGTTGTGGGCTCCCTATCTGAGATGAGTTGACATGTGTTACATCTTCCCAGGAGAAGACACACAAGAGGTGCACACCTAATGTCAGGTGTCTGTGTTTTTCAAGAATGGATAGTAATGAACTGCTGAGGACCTAGGGATGGGGACAGGGGAAGACCTTTCTGATTCTTCACTTGTGGACTGGAGGAAAAGCAGCATATCCTGGGGTGGTTTCTTGTGTTACAGTTGGGGAATTTGTCCAAATAATCTCTTGCTTCAGCCCTTCCAACAATATCTAAAGTATTTGTTTTGCTTAAATAAACTAGAGTGGATTCTGTAGTGGGTTTGTTGTTGTTTGATTGTTTAAACTACAAGGCTACCTGTTGCAGGCATCACATCAGATCCATCTCGCTGACGATAAGAACCTAGAGGTAGAAGATGCATCCCCCAGAAACACATAAAAGGAAACACACCTATGATCTTGACAAAGAACTTGATTCTATAGCACAGTTGATTTGAACCCTATGCATTATCAGCCTCTTGCTCAAAATGTAAGGCTGTTTAAAATGTGCTCAACTATTCTTTTTTTCAATCTTTGGAAAACCACAGTCTCTCACGCACTTTGTTTGCTTGCTTGCTTGCCTGTTACCTTCACTTGGAATTTCACAGCCAAAACAGGGTGTAAATTGATTGTTAAAATATCACCTATGCAGAAGCCTATCATTTAAGTACCAGAGAGCAGAGCTGGGCTAACTGTTGCTCTCAAGAGTTTCAGACGGACAGGCTGTGGGGAGCTCTGCTCTTGCTTAACATCTAGCTCTCACAGGGACACACACAAACAAAAAGAAAATGGAACTAATCTTCCTGAAAATCACACCCCATCTCTCTCCTAACCATGTGAATCATGATGCAGAGTGATCTTGACTTTGAACATGGCCATAACTTTTCACTTATATTCTAGCCTTTGCTTGACAGTGACATTCTGGAAAACAGAGTGGCAAGACAATCGTGTGCTCATAAAATAGACTCACAGACCTATCAGACAACATTTCTTGTGGCTATTAAAAGCTTTCACAATGTTAGCATTTATGTACGCAATTGTAAAGGAACACTCTCCTGTTGGAATAAATTACTTGGAGGCCCGCTTTGACCCTTTTCCGAATAATGCTCTTCATGTTCTTGATAAAACTCACAACACAAAAACTTTCAGAGGAAAACAAAGACAGGCGACTCCCTGAAGATAAATTAATAGTGTACATTTATTTTCAAACCTTAAAGATAGGTAAGTTGTGCTAAGCTGTAAAGTTTTGCTAAGTCACCATTTGAAATTCAAAGACAGCAGACATTTTCCAAAAAGATAGACACACTGCAAGTAAAGAGAAGATAACAAGTCTGACTAAGGCAGCCTTGTTGGAGACAGGACTCTGATGTGCGGTACAACAGTTCACTCTTCAGGCTTCAATTATAAGACTTTCTGGGATGATTTTCCTCTGTATCCTTATGGGGAGCACTTGCAAAGAAATAGAAAATTCTATTTCTTTGCAAGTGCTCCCCATAAGGTACTGAGCTTGGCATTACAGCAAAAGCACCTGGACTATGGAAATGTGTTCAAGTCTTGTTGTTTATTAGGGAAGCATGTTGGCTTTAACAATGGAACATTTAACTACATCTACACTTGGATCCCGGATGTACTGACAGCCCACTCTGACTCTGAAGATTACCCTAGAAGCTGACTTTGAGAAGGCTTTAAGCTCCACTTGCAAAACAGTGTGCAGAATCATCTACTGACGTAATAAAACCTGACAGAATTACAAATGACAAACTTAGTTCCAAGGTGCAAGTTTATTTACTTAAGTAAGTTAAAGAAACTAATTTTAGTATATTGTGATAATATAGGAATGGTGGATTGATTGTTTGCCCACCAAGAGATTTTCCATTTGAGAATGAGAATGGAAGGAATCAGTGGGTTTTTGTTGTTGTTGTTTCTTTGTTCTGTTTTTTTTTGAATTGTGATTTTGAAAGCCTATTTTGGAACTAGCAGATGTTATCCACGGTTCAAAAATGTGCAATTGTATTACATCCTAGAGATTCGTGGTGCACGCCTTTAATCCCAGCAATGAGGAGGCAGAGGCAGGCAGATCTCTATGAGTTTCAGGTCAGTCTGGTGTACAAAGTAAGTTCCAATACAGCCAGGGCTACAGAGAAACCCTGTCTCAAAAAAAAAAAAAATCAAGAAGAAAGAGAAATAAAAAAAAATGCAATAGAATCCCAACTGCAATAGTAATCATTTTTACACCTAACAAATTGTGTAGATGAGTTATAACAGGAAAGAGAAGCCAAATGGCACAGACTGCAAGAAGTAAGACTCAGCGAGAGAGGCATCACAGCTTGCGATGATCTAAACACAGCAAAAAATGCGCCACAGTGTGGGATGAGGGAAGTAAGAATGGAGGTGTATCCTAGCCAACGGCTATGCCATTAATCTGTACTCCAACAAGACTCTAACGGGAGCGTAGTGAGAGACTGCAGACTTGCTGCAGTAATTCTCAGGTCAAGAGAGTCAAGGAGAAAAGACACTCCGTCACTTTAAGAGTGAGCCAAATAGAGACAGACGCGGCCTGTTCAAATCGCATGTCGCTCTAACTGTGGGCTATAGAATAGAAGTCAGCATTTAAACACAGAGTCATGAAGGAAGCCAGCCCTCAGCCCCCTGCCCCAGTACTGGAGAGTGAACCAGGCCCTCATATATGCCAGGCAAACTCTGTACACTGAGCCATTTTCCCTGACATCATGAAAAGCTTTGACACTGTTTTATATTATAGTTTCACATTATATTTCAGTTAAAGTCAGTATTTCAAACTACAGATGCTTTGTGTTTCCTTTAAAATAGGTGTGCTGTGGTCATTGCATACCAGTCTATAAGAAAATGTAATAGCTAAATGTATTAAATGGTTTATGTGGTGTAGGCTATCCTGGAACTCAGCATGGAGCTGAGGATGAAGGACACACGTTGCATGCACATAGAATCCACTTCTAGAATTCTAATGGGGTAAAAAGGTAACCAGTCAGAAAACATGAAATGGCAGCTTTTATGAGTAAAATAACAATTAAAAAAAAAGAAACAGCTGTTGTTTAATATTTAAATCTCTGTATGCTATCCTATGTGCAAGCAAATGTTTGATTAAGAAAATTACTGGAGAAATTTCCATCATTAAAATCAATGACTATAGAAAGAATTTAGTCTTAAACAAGTTTAGAAGATCTTTGGAAATAGGCCTGAGTTGTTTGATAGGATCTTATCAAATGTGCATGTTGACATTTTGAAGTATCTGATCTTTTGTTTTTCTGTCTCACGTAAGCTAGCCTCCTCTTCCCTTAGACATATTCTTTAATTTCAAAGGAAATAACTAGTGAAGCCTTCTGTGTAAATTCTGTTTATAGCTATTAAAGTAAATATTTTGAAACTGATATTTTGTATTTAGTTATATTTATCTCTTTTTTCTTTATAACAATTAAATGGTGATAATTATAATCATCTTTTATTTTCACCACAAATCTCCATAGACAGGCTATATAAAAGTACACATCTTTTATTGCTATTTTGAATTCACAAAAGATGAAGAAAGTGTATCTTCATGTAGTTCAGGTTATTTTTTTACCTTTGACATGTACAGTCATCTTAGCCATAAATTTGCTTCCTATCGTATATAAAAAGGTAGAAAATTGATTATTAAGGCAGCAAAA
Organism: Microtus ochrogaster; assembly: GCF_000317375.1. NCBI lineage: Eukaryota > Metazoa > Chordata > Mammalia > Rodentia > Cricetidae > Microtus > Microtus ochrogaster. Next base: position 44,610,598 of record NC_022028.1, on the reverse strand, counting down.
GATGATAACAAAGCAGAAAGCAGAGTATGGCATGTTAAATATTCCCCACGATCCGTAAAAACAAAGAACTATTGTGCCAGATGCTACAGCAGCCACCTGATCCCATTTCACAGGAGAGCCAGTAGGTGACTTTCCGTAGGTCTCACTAACCTTTTCTCAGGAAGTAGGGCAACTGGAAGGAACTAGCCCACCGGAGTTTGACTCTAATGGGGCGTGGGGGCATCCCTTGGTCCTAAACTACATGACACAGCTTGGTAACAACTCAGGTCCTTGCATCAGGTTGAAAGACCTTTGCAGGGCTCCCAACACTGTTAGTACATGTGGTAGTTTGAATATAATTGTTCCCCATAATCTCAGAAGGAGTGGCACTATTAGGAGGTATGTCTCTGTTGGAGTAGATATGGCCTTGTTGGAGAAAGTATGTCATTGTGGGGGCAAGCTTTGAGATTTCCTATGCTCAGGAGATCACCCAGCGTCTCAGTTGACTTCCTGTTGCCTGACAGATATTGGACTCTCAGTTACTCCTCCAGCACCACATCTGCCTGCATGTTGCCATGCTCCCCACCATGATAATGGGCTGAACCTCTGAGCTGTAAGCTGGCACCTCAGTTAAAAATCTTCCTTTATAAAAAGCAAAGAAAACCAGCCTACAAACCACAATCCCAGAGAACTTAGACAACAATGAGGACACTAAGAGAGACTTACATAGATCTAATCTACATGGGAAGTAGAGAAAAGACAAGATCTCCTGAGTAAATTGGGAGCATGGGGACGTTGGGAGGAGGGTTGAAGGGGAGAGGCAGGGAGGGGAGTGGAGAAAAATGTAGAGCTCAATAAAAACCAATTTAAAAAAAGGAAGAAAAAAGAGTTGCTGTGGTCATGGTGTTTCTCCATAGCAATAGAAACCCTAACTAAGACAGCACAATCTATACTTATGGCTACTGAACTAGACACATTCCCAGCTGAGATCCACATTTTGTAAAAATGTGACTGGTGGAATACTTGATAATGGCATTTATTAGGCATCGTTCATTATTTTATGTTCACATTTAGTTTAATATCCTAGATTGCTATTGGCTAAACCTAGCATGTTTTTTCTCAGTTGTAACTGCTTAAGCAAATCCATCTTCTGAGAACTGCCTTCCCCACCTGCTTTGCCAGGCATTCCAACAAATATTTTATACATATCTAGCTTAAACTCATATGTGTGCTCAGATGAAGACTCTTAATGAATCTATTGATATTGAAGTAAAGTCAGTGCTTTGGTTTAAATATCAGCAGCATTAATTATACCTTAAAAATAAAAACCTATAACACAAGGGTTTATATTACGTTTAAGCTTTACTCATTAAAATTAATGTCTTATCAAAAGTAAACCAAGAACCAGACATGTAAAGCTATGCTGGGTTTGGTTGCATATGCATCTATCCCTAAGTCTCAGGTATCAGACCAGGCTTTCGGAATGTTTGTTTTCTCTGAGTATCCTCTAGTATTCGTGTACAACCCTTTCCCAGTGCGATAGGATATTACTATCTATGGAGTTCACATGGTAGCACCATGCTATCAAGTTGCAACACCAGCCGAAACAACAACAACAACAACAACAACAAATCTTCCAAAACAGACAAACACCTCCAAATCTCCTAAGTAACTTTCATGTTTTGTGTTGGCCCCTTTGTAGGTGTTCTGTAGTGTACAAGATCTGCAGACTGTGAGCTGGAGATCCCTGCCAGGACAAAAGTCAGAGAGGGAATTAGTGGACAGAATGATAATGAAAGCAAATTTTTTCACAATGTCTTTGCATAGTTCGAAACCACATTTCTTCTTGCTACTGATGACCACCATTTGTTGCCACCTGTGATGTACATCATGGGATGCTTGAGATCTTATCTTAAACAAGGGTGCAAAGTTGATGTGAGCAATTGGAAATGCCTGCAGTAGGGGCACAGAGACCAAGGGGGTTAGATGGGTATGGTACCATTGTTTATTTTCTTTCTTTTTGCTCTGTTAAAGCATACACAAATTTCTTCCTCTTTTAGCAGGTCCACAAAACTTCTCAATGACTTCAGCAGTAAGTCTAAACTCCTTGCTGTGGACCACAAATCTATGAAGTATTTATGAAGCTTCTCCTTTTCTTCTAGCCCCAGCTTAAAAAGCCTTTTAGTTCCATACTTGCTAATACTTAGATCTTGTGTTTTGCACTATCATCAAGCCTTTCTTCAAAGACATCTGTTTGCCTGCAACTTTCTTTATTCACACTTTTTTTTTTGTATAATCCCTACTCATGCTTCTGGTATGAATGGAAATCTTTCTTAAAAGCATGTTCTAGATTTGGTTGTCCTCACACTAGTTCTGGGATTCCCTAATATTGCAACTACGCAATATCTGCTACCTGTTATTGTTGCCCGCTTCCTGCTGCCTACCTTTAACAACATGCAAGTTTGCAGGTGCTTCAGCACGTGTCTGCTGGAAGAAGGATGGTGTCTATGGAAGTGAGTACTGGTGTGGATCTCATAAGCTAACCCGAAACGACATACACTTCTTTGTTTTGTTTTGTTTTTATTTTCCCCAATGGATTCTCCAATCTGAGGTCACCCAGAAGTAATCTTGTTTTAGTGATGGTTTTTATTTCTTTGTCTTGTTTTCTTTTTATAAATTTAATTGACTTAACTGAAGCAAGCAACTCATCTTGGCTTACAATAAACATAGATATTAGAACAAAGCCAAGTCAGTGATGTTTATATGCAGTGTGATTTGGCTTAATAGTCAGATAAAGTTTTTCATTAACAAACAAAATGAAAACTGAAAGCGCATACAGGAATACTTCCAGCTGATTGCTGTGGCTCTGGGAAATATTAATAAGTCAAGGCATATCCTTCACAATAAAAATGGTTTGAGATGCTTCTTCGAGAGCCATTATGATAATAAAAATTGTTTAAAGATTTGTCACAATTTCAAACATATAAGTGGTTCAAATAATAGGTTTTACGTGTGATTTTCACATTTTTTTTTGCCTAGCTCTGATTTACTGTAACTTACACATAACACTATACTAAAATGAAAAGGGTTGCTCAATGTATATTCTGCTTTCAAAACAAACAAACGGAAAAGATATTCAAGGTGCTATTAAATGTATGACACTGGTTCCTGGGGAGATGTAAACAAATGCCTATTCATCCTAGAAAGGGAACTAACCATAGACAGTAATAGGCATAACAATAAAGTCCAACTTGATGAACCAATGAGTTTTATTGGAATTCATTATGAGAATATGAATGAGAGATTACATACAGGAGTAGAAATGGCCCAACAGAGGTGCATCACCAAAGGCCCATAGTAGTATGGGAGACAGCTCACAAAAACTGGAGACCTGGGTGGGGCATACTACGCAACCTTTGTCAGCCGAATTGATTGGAGAGTATCTATCCTGGTGAGCTCAAGTGCCCTGAGCCTCTTTTAGTCAACTAGGCTGTCTCTGCCCCTTCTAGGTAGCTCACTTTAACTGAAAGTGTCTCTTAGCCATCCTTACTGCTCATACTTGCTTGGAAAGGGCAGAGTCTAGAGAATCTGTTCAGCTTCAGGAATTTCCTGAAGCCTTTGTGCTGAGCTACACGATGGACTGTTTTATCTTGGTGAAAGTTATTATATAATATACTTATGTCTCTTTACAATTAAAGAGATATTTTATTACAAATTCATGATACAAAACCTCTTATCATTTGGGAGACATATAGCAGTTCATAATTGTTAGTTATTAGCCCAAATGTACCTACCCTCTCTGCCATCACTATCACTCACCTCTAGTTTGCATTTGGAGACTAAGTTTTATTATATGGAGACTGATTTATTGAGGTTGTTTATTATAATCAGATCAGAAAAAAATTTACTCAAATTTATAAAGTTGTTATTTAAGTCCCCGGGAAGTTGTAAGACACTTCCTTTTCCCTCCTGGTTAGATTTTATGTTGGTTAATAAGGATCGCCACATCACAGTATCTATAATCACCAAAATAGAGAAGCCCTGGGGCACACCTGTGAGTGGTTATCTTAATTAGTTTAGTCCCTTCGACATTGTTGTGTTGAGCTAGGGAGATGTGGGTCACTGAGTTGGGAAGACTCACCCTCAACATGAGCAGCACCATTTCTTAGGCATCTGTCTTGAACTTCATAGAAGGAAGGAAGCTACCTGAGTCCGAGCATTCAGTGTTAATGGCTCTCTAACTATGGGCATGGTGTATTTAGCCATCCCTAATTTCTGCTGCTACAGCTTCCGTCATAAATCCCGTAGAACTAGAGGACGAAAGAAATATTTTTTCCTTTTGTTGGGGGATTTGACATGGAAATGAGATGAGTAATTAATTCGGAGAGCACGCATTCCTAATTAGAGAGAGAAGCCTAGAAGAGGGATTTTGATGCCACTGTGAAAACTGGTGCCTCTCCCTGCTGTCACAAATGTCACTGCAGTGAGGTCCTTTCTTGTCCCCGAGGAGAGCAGGTAAATAAACAATGGCACAAGATACAGCTATTAGTGACCACAGTAAGATCAGCAAACAGTGACTACCAGACTGGGGACATCTAGCAGAGATGATGAACAAATTACCCATACGCTATGTTGTAGAAGCAAACACTGAGTGTTTGGCTAACATTTCAGGAGAGGGCAAGGAGGAAGGGAGGCTCCCATTGACAGAACTGCTGCTTTCATAATGCAATATCCTAATTAAAGAACTTTGATGTATTTTCTTTTCTGTTGTTAGTAAATCCTTCTTTCATCTATGAGATAATATTTCTGTCATTAATTTGAAATAAAAACAACATTTAAAAACCCACTATGGTGTGCCCAGATAACAGAGTAAACTAACAGTTTGGCAGTATTGGGTTGGTGACCTCAACAACCTAAATGGCTAACAAATTGCTTCTGCTTGAGGTCAAAAAGGGAAGCTCTGTTTAAATCAATGTTGTAGATATTTAATAATGACTATTATTTGCCAACTATGCAGACCTTCCTTCTTTTTCGTGTACTTTATTTCATTATTCGTCCATACCACAAAATGTTTTGCAGCTGATTAGATTTCTGTTTTATAATGAAATCTTGCCCAAGGTGGCTTTAGAGCTTCCTTTTCTCAAGAAAATATGAGACACAGTAGTGAAAATTGTCAAAACTAGTACAAATATTCTTTCAATTTGTATTAATTATCCTTGTACACATATATACTTATGGTCAAACCGAGAACTTTAACTGTGTACACATACTATACACTGAAAATTCTAGGTGACCATACAGATATATACTCAGTCAATATTTAGGCATTGATCTATTATTCCCTCAATTTTCAGATAATTAACTTAAGATAAATAGGCTAAATGAAACTAAATAAAGACCTTTAAGAAATTACTAATTTATTTTGTCTGCACCTAAGACTGTACAGGATGCAATCTATTCACGAAAGCTATTTTAAGTTCCTTTTACTCCTTTAAGAGAGAGATCTACAATCAAAGTTGTCCTAACTGTAAATCAAAATCTTTGGAGTTTCCCCAGATTCAGACACTGAGCTCATTATGAGACTTGAGTTATCGAGGGGTAGTAGAAAATATTTTTGAAATTATAAGGAAAATATGTCCTTAAATGGCATCAGAATATAGAGCATGAGAACAAAAAGCAATTGTCAACATGTCACAAGGACACTTTTCTATAAATAATTGATGCTCATGTCTTTATTGCATTGGACTTTTCTGCTCTTTTCTATGTCATGTCTTGCTACTAACTTTGAAACAAACCTTACCGTACTAATCTGATTTCACACCTATTCTTAAAAAGGCTGGCGAATAGGTTGAGAGATGCGTTTAGGTTACGTCATTGATACAGTTCCCACAATCGTGTGTCCATTATTCAAGATGTAACCAATAAGCTCATATTTAAAAAAAAATATGCCTATTAACAGAATGACTGGGTGGGATACTAGCAAACCGTATCTTTATACAGTTAGTACTCGAGAGCTGTGGCTTTTACATTTGTGCATCCAATCAACTTTAAACAGAAATCTCTGAAAAGTACTTGCTTGCTACTGAGCATGTACAGACATCTTCTAACTCTTCTTGTAGGGAGTAAACAACAGTAGCTATTTGTACAGCATCCACATTGAGTTAGGCATGATAAATCATCTATGAATGGCCTGAAGTATGCAGGAGCCTCCCAGCATATAGGGAGATAATATGTAGCTTCCCATATGGGACTGAGCTTCTAGGAGTTAAGAATCCATGTCTGTACAGTTTGCCAGTTTGCCTTATCCTAATCCCAATGATCTACCCACTCCATACACAAAGGAGACTTTACAATAGACTTCGCAAAAGTATATAATCTCACAGAGATGATCATCATTTCCCATTATGCATGCAATGTAAAATAAATATATTGGTTAGTATAAAGAAGGAATTTTCCAGTTCGAAAGTATTGCTTATTTCTCATTGGGAATGATGATAAGTTTTATTTGATAAATGATAAATTTGATAATTAATTTTGATTTCAGTGCTGAATCCCATCTTCCTTCTTTGGTGAATACATACCCCTAGTTCAATGCTGCCAGCTACGTTTTATCAGCTAGCAAGGCATATGCCAGCTAAAAATGAAAAAAAAAAAACAAAAAGAAAAAGTAAAGAAGCTAAATCCTTTAGGTTTATCGAGGTAGTATAAAATATAGATTTATATATTAGGTTTTCTTTTTCCTTTATTAAACGCAGGGAACTTTCCTTTATGATTAAAATGTATGCCTCTGAGGAAGGAATGGTGGTAAAGGCCCACAATCTCAGCACAATAGAAGCCAAGGCATGGGTAACATAATACAGTTCTATCCAAAAATAAAAAGATAAAGAGAACAAATACATGTGGTCTTATTATGTTAGAGCTGGGATTTTTTTCAGTTGATTTTTTTTACAAAGTAATAAACTTAGCTGTATTGTACTCTCGTGCTTCTCAAAAATTCCAGTTCTCACTCTTGCTATTTTACTTTTCACTTCCCAGCCTTCTTCTCTACATACTTCAAGCAGCATGACCCTCCTCTGAGCATCTCTCCTTCATGATCATGCCTTACTTAGTTCAGAAAAAGAAATTAATAAAGCTTCAGAGCAACATTGCAAGTCACATATTTTCACATTGAGGATAAACAGAATTTCTAATTCACTTTTAAATGACTGTGTCTTCTCTCTAATCAGATTAAAACAGCAATCAAGTACTTTACTTATCCCTTAATTCAGGAAAATGACTGGAGCTCAGACCCATTTTTTTTAATGAAGGCACCACCAGAGTATGCCAAAAGCAAGACACAATACAATACGCAGGTTTCTCGTGTCAGAACACACAATGCCCCTGGTCTGTAAACACATCTCATATGAGAATGATGGATTTCTGCTTCATTCTTTAATGGTGAGTAAAAGGGAAGCAGTGTTCAAAAGTATGGCAGGAGTAACTTCAATCTGTTGTTTCCTTGATGGCAAGAATCTGGCAGAACTATGTTTTCTTTACCAGAATTACAGAGAAACTCAGGAAGTATGAGGATGATATTTACAGAACGAAAAGAGGAAACACAGACCATGCCTACACTAGAAGAAGGGCACTTGTGTTTCCAAATGACATCACACACGGCATCCAGTTGAGAATGGATGATTGATGATGTAAGTAACGCCGATTCCCATATCAGGTTCACTACCTCACTTCATAGAGCTATTTGTGTAAAAGAAGAAGCTCTCCATTCCTTTTCCCCATAAGTGCCTTTAAACATGCTCTCAAAATTTCCACACAGTTGAAGATTGTATAATGAATTTTATCTTAGGCCATTTGGTTCATTTTTTCATGTTTTAAAAGAATTTGTTGAATATTCTTAAAAATATCGCCTCTCTCAACTCCCCATCTCTTTCTCAGAACTAAGAGACAACAGAAATTTGTGCCAGATTTGCCACTTTCCCTAATTGCTTTTCTTCCTGTTTTCTTATTTAAAGATCTCTAATGATTGTAGCCGTGGAAAGAAGAAAATTATGACAAGAACAATATACCTCATTCCTCCAAAAGTATTCTTTGGGTGGTAGCTTTATTTATTTGAGAGGTAGGCAACTACATGCCTGTTTGGGTATAGCATGCATTTTTATGTGATTGGGGACCCAGCTAGCCCCCACATGCTCTGTGACCTTGGTGATGTGTCCTCTTGTCTTCTCACAGCGCTTTGTCACAGAGCATCTCCAACATTCAGTTTTCCGTGGGCTATACTACATTCACTCATTCAAACTGCAGGACTTTAATTTGATAGCTTTTCCTATCTTCTCACTGTTCCAGCAGCTGTCTGAGCCTCCGAGTTGCCTTCAGAAGTCTGAAAAGAAGCTAGGACCAGGGTGTATTATGGCTGAGTTTGGATTCATACAAGGAAACAGAATTTGCCCTAAATTTCATTTTGTACATTTCATCCTTCAGTGAATGTAATATTGAGAGTCTAAAACTCAAGAATAATGATGTCTAAGTATCACCATCCTCAGATTACTTCCACATGGATCCTTCTGATTTGGCTGTAGAATAGAAAGCCATAATAGTTCTTCCCAATGAACACTTTGCCGCTTAGGTAACAAACCCTCTTCTTGTATCATTATCCTTAAAATGGCTAGTTGTTTCTTTCTATCAGAGACAGGAAATCAGTGAAGATTTAACTATGTAGAATTTAAAAAGCTTTTTTCTTCAATATTTCAAAGCCTTATCGTTTCTTCTTCCGAGTTTATAATGTCCATCACTTTAGATAAATAAAAGACATCAAAATGTTTGTTTCTTTTTTAAATTATAGGCTATGGATGAAAATAGGTTTTAAAAGAAGGAAATGGACTTTCAGATAACAGAGAGTGATAGATAGTAACATGTGGATTATTATCCCCAAATCCACAAAGTCCCCCGAAAGCCACCAAGGAGACTGAGTCCCATTGTAAAAGCAAAGAGCCTTTATTTTATTCAAGTTTGCAAACTCGATCTCTCCGCATGTCCAATGAATGGAATAAACAGAGAGCCCCGAGCACAGTTAGAGTAGGGTTTTTATAGTAGTAAAGGTGGTGGTGAGGGTTTCTGAGGTTCAGGACCCCCAACTGGCTGACATTTGTCTGGGGGTGTTCTGGTGAGTGTGTACTGGCAGGTGATCCACATGTCCTTTGGATGGTCTGTTCTTGGGTGGTGCTCAGATAATCTCAGTTTGTGGTTCTTCCTGCAACCAGGTATTGCTTCAGGGTAAACTACTGAGATTTAAGGCCTTTCTTAATTTATGGACAGCTGAGTTCTACTCTGGCAGGTGATAATGGTTGGAAGTAAAGAACTTCCTTTGGGTGATCTGTTCATATTTAGCTTATCATGGCTGGCTCCTACATAGATAATTTAAATATATCACAGACAACATTCTGAGTGATGGTTCATAAGTGCATAACTGTAAGAATTATGGGGAAGAACATAGAGAAACAGATCCTGGGGGAGAGTGTATATGTGTTAACAGCGAAATGGGGACCCAAACAGGAGTTGAAAATAAGACCATGATAGTGTGAACATTCGATAGAGCAAGTAAGTCCTAAAAGTAACAGGTTTTATTATGCTTTATGATTATGGTTTATTGGTAATGCATCTGTGGATAGATACAGTGCTTAGATAATCTTTATATTCATGGTAAAAGTGGAAGACAGCTATCAACATCTGTGACCCCCATGAACTGTTGAGAATGTGAAAGTAAGGTGGACAAGGTCCGTCAGATGCAGTGTGAACAATACTGAGACAGTCTGTGAACTCTAAAGAGGGCATCTATTATGTAATATTTTTTTAAATATACCTTATGATGCCATACTTTGTATCTACTTCTTTTAAATTGTCTTTATCTTGTCTGTACATCAGAAAACAATTAAGGCTTTTGCTAAGATTGCTCTCATGATTCAGATATTCATAACTTAACTTAAGTTCCACAGAAAGGGATAAAAATTACAAGTAATACAAGTGCTAATTTATACTACTATGAAGTTCTTATGCCTATAATAGATGTCGGGGTTTTATGGACAATTAGACATTGTACAGGATGCACTTATAAACTAACAGATTTCTCATTAGACCATCTAATAAATATTTTCTATTTTGCTTTGTAAAACATGATCTCTTTTTAAAGTCTTTGTTCCAAAAGATAAAATGCAATTTATAGTGAATGTTAAATTGACTGGAGTAAATTTCTCCTTTTTTTATTTTTATATATATTTTTTTTTATGGAGAGAGAGGATGTTGGCAATTGAATGCCTGCTGTTTATTCAAAGTATATGGATCAGCAGCAGACGTGAAGGAAAGTTGGCTGCTTCCCCACTTCCCACAAGCAGGGTGCTGTGCTCAGTGAAGGGAGGTTTGTTGTCTGCACAATGAGCAATGGGGAGAAGAGGGTGATGGAGCTTTATTCCCATGCAAATAAGCTATCTGCAGGTGGCCCGTGAACAGGAGGGAAGCTATGTTTAAAAAAAACTGGGTCAGATTCTCCTTTGTGCTCAAAATTTAACATGTTCAGGAAGAACTCTTTAAATTTTATTAAAAAATATTATGTTATTTTTAAGAAAATTTGATTTGTAGCCACTTGTCCTTTTATACTACTAGTTCATGGAAATATTTTTTTTTTTTATAATATGATTATGTTAGAAAACTTGACAGGATTCTGAATGCATGTCTTTAGAATCTGTTTCTTTAGGGTGGCATCAAATTTGGTCAAAATGCTTAAATGAGAGAATAAAATTCTTAAAATGTTTCTAAGTACTCAACTTGAAATAGTCTTCCTTTAAAAACACATTTCTTTTATTTAGATGTGTTCATTGTATTTTACCCACATGAGTGTGTTTTGACTTTGTGTGTGTGTATGTATGTATGTATATATATATATATATGCATCATGTGTACACAGAAAGAGGCAAGTGTGAGTTATCTCACATGGCTTCTGGTAACAGAGGGTCATCTGGAAGAGACACACACATTCTAACATTTGAGCTATCTCCCAAGTCTTAAACATCCTTCATAAGCAACACTCTGTTTAACTAAATTTTCATTTACTATTCATCAATTTTTCTACTTTTCTCTATCATCTCTACAGTTCTCTAGCATCTATCTATCTATCTATCTATCTATCTATC
>NC_022028.1:44592787-44599267 GCF_000317375.1 Microtus ochrogaster | reverse complement strand
TATCTATCTATCTAATTCTTGTGGTACTGGGAATTGAACTTAAGATAAGCATGCTAACAATGAGTTTTAATCCCAACCTTGCAATCTGCTTTTTAAAATCCTCCCATTTTAAGACCTTTATATTTATTATGACTTATACATCTCTTATCCAGTAAACAATATGAACTAAAAAAACAAAAATAAACAAATTTTCAGGACAAAAAATTACCCCCCCCACCAACCTAGTCAAACATTGTTTTATATCATGGAATACATGAATTAAGAGAAGTTTATGTTTAAAAAAAACTAGAATAGTTCGGTATGTCATGTTGTACAACTTTGATGAAAGCACTGGGTAGTCAGAGGCAGGCACACCTCTGAACTGGAGCCAGACTTGGTCTGTAGTACCAATTCTTTATAAGCCATAGTTACATTAATATGACCCTGTCTCAAACATACAAACAAACAAACAAACAAAATAGCCAGTAAACTGAACAAAACAAAATAAAGATTGACAAAAATCATAAAATCATTGTTCAATTCCTAGTTGTGGCCTTACAGTTTGTGGCTATATTTATCTTATTCCTTAGGTTGACAATTCATATCTGTTAGGATGACTTGCTACTGTAAAGAGATCATAAAGATGTAGAGACTCGTAGGAGGTCTTTCATGCACTGCTATAGTAAGAAACAACACTATACATTCTCCATGTTTCCTTACTTCCCATTTGACCGCTTTTCTCCTTCCCACTCACACCGACCTTAATCTATTGGTCCTGTAACATTGTTAAGGAGACTTTCTCCAGAGCTGAGCTAGCAGCATGAGGGCAGCATCTCTGAGGTATCAAGAAGGATATCCACACACAAGGAATCACTGCATTCATTCTCTCTGTATGATATGGAACCTAATTAAAGCAAAATCTTTTAAATGTGTAAAATCTTTATACTTCTAAGCCCACGATTGAGGTTTGGTCATATCTGTGTGTTGACCTATATAAACACCTCCTACATGTGTTTTTCAATTTTCTTGGTGGCAAAAATATTAGTTCCATATTAATCTCTTCAATAAATATATACTTCTATGTTTGAAACTTTGCCCTTTTTTCCATGTGTCTTTTTTCCTGGTCAAACTTCAAATTTAGCAAACAGCAAATGTCATAAGCTGAACAGCATACTGTTTTTGTAAGTATCTTCATCTACATTAATTAGCCCATCATTTTTGAGGTTGTTTGGATGAGAATGGCCCCCATAGGATATATATGAAAGCTTGGTCTCCTGTTGGCACAATTGTTTGGGAAGGATTAGGAGGTATGGTGTGGCCTTGTTGGAGGAGGTATGTGACTAAGATCGCCAGTTAGCTCTCTATTTCTCTGCGAAAGATGTAAGCTCTCAGCTACTGCTCCAGCTCCATGCCTACCTGCCTGTTATCACGCTCTGCACCATGATGGTCATTGACTCCAAACCTCTGAAACTGGAAGCCCCAGATAAATCCTTTCCACTATAAGTTGCCTTCATCATGGCGTCATCATAATAGAAGAGTGCCTAAGACGACTTAAGCTTGAGCTCTTAACAACCTTAAGATAGTGGCAAAATATAGGCAAGTTCCTAAGCAAAATCTTTTTTGCCCTAATGCCCATTAACATATAAGAGCACTCTGGGGTGCCTCTGAACACTTATCCAAAGTTTTCCAAAGTTCCCCACAATCCAGTTCTAATGTCCTCTAGACTATAGTGGATAGCCACAGCAATTATCACTCCCATCTCCCTGGAATTAACTTTCTGTGTTGGTCAGATGTTGTTGCTGTGACAAATGTTGTCTTGATCTCACTTAAAGATAGACTGTAATCTGTATGACAATTAAACGTTTTTATTGAGTCCTGGCTTCAAAGCTTTGAGTTTAATATAATAGAGAGGGCTTAGTGCAAGAACAGCTTGCATCACAGTGTACAGGAAGCAAATCAAGTTTAATAGTTGTGCAGGCAGCTGCATGGTTCATATAATCCACACAAAGGGATGAGCATCACAGACAAGTGAGGGAAATTATTATATTCCTTCCCTAAAAGTAGAAGCAAATCCAGAGAAGGACAAGACAGGTTTGTATACAGAGAACGCAAGAATTAATATTCTATTTGATGACAAAGGCACTTCTCTTTTTTTAAGAAGCTAATTTCTCTCTTGCTTCTAATTTTTCTAATCAAACTTTATCCTCTGTTGTTACTGACTCTGTCGCTGGGCAACGACTTCCTAAATTCGATTTAGATAATCCTTTGGATTACATGTTCGTCTATTTTTGGTCAAGTGTTGAGAGTCCTAATTAGTCTGGATCCTCTGATTTCCTTCAGCTCACCACTGGCTCTCCCTTTAGCTCAGAGCTCCTTTAACAGAACTCTCAGCTCTGGTGTGGCCTCTTCTGACTAAGTTGCCCTGTGCCTGTCAAGAACACAAATATGTAAACCTTCCCATTGAACCTGAACCCAAAGTCCCATTATATTTCTTCTTCCTGGAAATATTCCAAGAAAATGATATTTTATAATGAGTTCAGGCTATCAAAAATCCATTAGCATTCTATAAACATAATAAGGGAGAATCTAAATGATAATTATTTCAACATTCTTTTTAGTCTTTATACATTATATCAGAATGAATTTTGTTGTTAAAGTTGAATACAAATTCAATAACAAACCCCCCACTAAATATGATGATACAATGTTTACTCTTGTGATAATATGCCAGAATATTTATTACCTGTACTTTGCAAAGAGACAGGGTGTTGGCATGAGTCCAGTGAGTATTATGCCCAGGTTCTGTGAGATTGGTGCCACATGCATTGGGTAGGGGCCAGTCTTGGCTGCCTTTCTCTTATTGTAGCTATATACAGACATTATTCCTGTCTCTTTATGAGGAATATGCAAATACATGAACAGTATTAAATTAATAAGTTTATCCAAACTACTATCTAGATATTTCCATTATTTAAATTCCTACAGATGAAAGGATTTAAATTCTCTGATTGAAATCACACTATAAACATATTTTCTGAAAAACTATTATTTTAATTTTATATATTTTCAACTTTTGTAAAGCACTCAACATCACTGAAATATCTTGGCATTCTAAAGCAAATTGTTTTAGCTAGTTGACTGTGAATTTGACCCAGAGTTATCTGAGAAGAGGGGAGTACAATTAATTGAGAGAATGCCTTCATACGATTGGCCTGTAGGTAATTTGAGGGACATTTTCTGAATCAGTGATTGATGTTGGATGGACCAACCCAATGTGGGTGCTGCCATATGTGGAAAGGTGGTCTTACGTTTTATAAGAAAGTAGGCTAAGTCATGGGGAACAAGCCAGGGAGCAGTGTTTTGCCATGGCTTCTACTTTGCTCTTCACTTTCAATCTCTTGCCCTGCTTGAGTCCCTGGGTGACTTCCTCCGATGTAGACTGGTATCTGGAATTGCATGATGACATAAACCCTTTACTCCCCAAGCTGCTTTTGGTCATAGTGTTTCATCAAGCAATAATCCCTTTACCTAAAACACATATTAAAACCTGTAACAGAGTGCGAGGTGATGCATACCTGAAATCCCACCACTCAGGATGCTAAACAGTCAGGAGGATTTTCATAAATTCAAGACCAGCTTTTGCCACACAGCAAACACTGTGCTGTCTAGTGCTACATGGTGAATATCAAGCTATCTATGGATACATAGTGGACCCTGTCTTAATAATGCAAACACAGAAGCAAAGCAAAAGCACGGAAACTTTAACTATGACTACATTTCAGGACACTTGCTGAACTTACACAAATTCTTATCTTGAGCATCCACAGGTCCTGAGGTTATTTGGGGAAGACCTAAGTTTGACTGTAAGTGCTGTGTTTTATCTCGGTGCCAGGCATTTTGTTTGAACACTCTGTTTTCCTCAACACAGACAGCATGTTTAGATTTTGATAGATTCTTGATTGGCAAGGTCTTCTGTGGATAGTCACATGGGAAGCTCTCCTCATACTACATTACGCTTTTTTCATAAGACCATAGAAATTTGTACTTGATCTGACAAAATGGTTTTTTACCCCCTGAGGTCAAGGAATGAATCTTTCTCAGCTGTTTCCATGGAGATATTTTTTTCCTTTTCTCAACTGTCTATTGTATCCGTTGTGCCCTGGCATTTATCTTTTCAAATCTCTTGAGGCATGCCACTCCAGCATTCATCGTCTGTGAATCGAGGTCCTTGGCTTCTTCCCTTATGCATTGTTTTGTTTGTGGGCAGTTTGTGTATTTGCTTTTTATTGTCTTTCCTCCCTACATGATGTGAAAGCCCAAGGCAGAACGAGCCCATCTATTATTCTGTGTTTACATCACACTTTTTGTGTGCACATTAAGGAAGGGCTACAAGTCGGATCTCCCCTAGAAAGACACAGGGCATGGAGAGGGATGCAGCGAAGTTCAGATATGACACAACTTACTGTTGCAAACTCACATCAGCTTTGGTTACCAACAGAAGACACAAACAATATCAAATCCGCTAACATTCTAGCAGGGATGGGAGCTCATGATGCCCCACCCTTGAGGATCTATTGGCAGTTGATAGCTGCCAGGAAGGAAGAACCATTATTTATGGTGTGACCACAGGAATGTAATCCATGCTCCCGTGGATGGCTCTACAATTGGTGCACATATGGGTAGCACTTAGTGGTTGTCAGAGAAAAAGAAGGAAGAGAAAGACATGAAGCCAGGAAGGGGACATGATAAAGGGGGTTAGGGTTAAGTGTAGGAGGATGGAAATATGATTGTATTTCATTGTAGGTGCATATGAAATTCTCAAATAGTTATCTTTTAAATTTTACTTATTCTTTGAGAATTTCATACAGTATAATTATATTCTTTACCACCCTTCAACCCCTCCCAAATTCCTCACCTAGTCTCCACATTTCATGTTCTTTCTCTTTCTTAAGAGGACACAAAATCAAAAGAACACAGCCATTTAAAACCCACCGAGTTTGTGTGGGTCAACACAAATTAAAAGGTTTAGGACTTGCTCTGAGGTGTGGTCCGTAAACCCAGCATCTATCAATTGAAGAAAAGTGATTTTCCTTCTCCCATTATTTGTCAACAGCTTTTTGATTAAAAGTAGAACGTGGGCCTACTTTCCCCATCTTCACACTGACATTGCTGTCTGGTGTGAACTTGTGAGGTCATAATAGTCTCTGAGAGTTCACAGGCACATCGGCCCGGTTGGCTCTGGAAAGTGATGTTTCCTTAAAACTGTCCATCAGTTTGAACTCTTACAATCTTCCCACCCTATCTTTATCATAGATCCCTGAACCTTGAGGGGAAGAGTATCATTAAAGACACTCCAAAGTCTCTCACTCTCTGCACATGGTCCAGTGGTGAGTCTCCTTGTTAATTATCATCTTTTGCCGAAGGAAGCTGCTCCGATGAGGGCTGGGTTATGCTGATCTGATCTATGGGTATAGCCACATGTCACGAGGAGTCATTTTATTGCTATGTTCATTTAATCAATTAATGGTAGTAGCTTTCCTATTACAGCCCTATCCATTTTCAGGTTCTTGGTCATTTTAGTAGTGACCGGTACACATTCCTTCTCATGGAGTTGGCCTTGAATTCAACCAGAAAGTGGCTGTTTACTCTTCCCACAATCCAAGTAACAATTAAAGACAAAATAAAATGAATTAGTAAAATCAAACCTAACTGCCATCTGATTTCACCAGTTTGCTCCTGAATGGTCTACAGAAGCTCTGGGTGCAAATTCAAGATCTTGAAGGGAAAGTGAGAGACTGTGGTGGATGCGTGGTCATTTCCTGAAAGATATCACAGCAGTTCCCTGCTGAGGCACCTGGCTTCTAATCCAGACATGACTATTAAATGGGCTGAGGTACAAACTTCCCTCCACTTTACTTCTTTTTTTCTCTAACATTCCCTCTGATGAAAATCTGGTATTTTCCTTGTCATCCAATGTCATTTGATTTCAAATTTTACTAAGATCTACTTTAAAAAGTATTTTATTGTCCCCCTTTACCTGTCTTAAAACTCAAGCATCTAATATACATTATTTCACTATAGCTTCTTTTTAGCTATTTTATTTTCTTAGGATTTTTCCCCAAGGTCCCTTCCCTTAGTGATCCTTCCCGATATTAAATTTATTCCCATCCTCTCCTTGGAATCTGGCTTTCTCAGCAAGCTGCTCTGCAGTCTCCGTAGCGTTTTTGAAGGCAATGCAGTTTTACTACTTTGTGCCCTTTAGATGCTGCATTGGGATGATGAGAACATAGCTTTTGGGGGTGTGCATACAGTTTCCTTAGGATTCCTGACAATATCAAAAGGCAACGTCTTCTTTCATGGCTTAACTATAAAAGTCTTAGTCTGTCTTTGTCCTGTTTTTACTGGGAACATCATTTCCAAGAATAAACTCCACACCAACATTAGCTCGGAGGCCCCTTCACCATGCTCAGCACCTGGAGTTGCCATTTTATTTATTTATTT
>NC_022028.1:44582445-44592022 GCF_000317375.1 Microtus ochrogaster | reverse complement strand
AAGGGCATCTAGGTTGTTTCCAGGTTCTGGCTATTACAAACAATGCTGCTATGAACATAGTTGAGCATATACTTTTGTTGTATGATAGGGCCTCTCTCGGGTACATTCCCAAGAGTGGTATTTGTGGAGTTGCCATTTTAATAACAATATATATTTCACATGAATTTTTGAATTAAATTTGAATTAGCAACACTGTAAGTTTAAAATGAGTATACTTGAACCACGTGATTTAGTAATAAATGTTTTCTGGGGCTGGAGCGATGGCTCTGTGGTTAAGATCATGCACCGTTTTTACAGAAAACCTCAGTTTGGTTTGCAGCACCCGTGTTGGAAATCTCACAACTGTCTATCACTCCAGGACTAGGTGAATTGAAAGCCATTGACTTCTGTGGACACATGTGCACATGTGCACATAATCACACAGTGGCACACACTTATGCATATAATTAAAATAATAAATATAAGCATTTATAAAATATATCCTCAAGTAAAAAAAAATCTCAAGGATATCTATTCTATTCTAGTTTTCTAGAGATACCCCATTAAAAATAACTTAATATAATTCCAACTTGGATGCAGCATCATCCAAAATTGGAACTTAGATATGGGCATCGTGGCATGGTCTTGTAATTCTATTATCTGAGAGCCTGAGGTAAGATGGCTGTCATGAGTTCTAGGTTAGCCTGAGCCATGTACATAATGTGTTCCAGGCAAGCCTGAACTGGAATGATGCCTTTTTTCAAAGCAAATAAGCAAAGAAAACAACAAAAAGACGGTGTGTGTGTGTGTGTGTGTGTGTGTGTGTGTGTGTTGCCCTGTTAATTTCTCATGGATATGGAGAATATAAATGATTAAAATTTAACATTTCTTATATTGATTTCCATAAAAAATAGCATCTACCTCTACCCAAAACATAAAAAACCTGGATTTACACAATAAAATCCATTGAGGTGACAGTATTATCTTACCCATGGTTGTGTAATTAATGGACTCTCTTATAGTCTAAGCTGGGCATAAGCTAAACAAGTATAGAAGGTACTCAGAAGTATGTGGAAATCATTCATCATGGGCCTTAGGTGGTTGACGATTTCAGTACTGCCCAAAGCAAATTGTGCACTGGCAATCTCAAAGAATCATATACAGTATTGAAATACATAATTTAAGATCTGGGTTGGGGAGAGATGTCTTAGAAGAGATTAGTGGTATCCCCTCCATCCCTACTATTGTCTGTGGTTAAATACTTAATGCAAAGCACTGGATTCGAAGACCAGCAGGAAACAACCATTAGAACCAGAGGGACTCTTCCCTGGAGACTCAAGAGGAAATGGTAGAAACAGCATTTATTGTTGAGGCTAAGTTGCATCAATATTATCTCTGCATGCTTACTATAATCCTCTGTAATCTTTGGAAGCAAACAGGGACAGTAACAGTCTTTCCTGTGTACCCAGGTCCTTCTCTTAGTGACTAGGACACATCTTAAAGGCAGCACTCATTCTCAAGTCAAATTTCTATTCTTCCACTTCTCAAGGAGTGGATGCTAGTGCTTTAAGCTCCCATCCCCTCCTCTTTCCTTTTATGCTCATCTTAATCTTTCCTTTGTTTGTCATTCCTTTGTTGGCATTTAACAGCTGAGGACTTTAACATCTTCCTTCTCCAATCTTGCTTACTTTGGGCAGCAATAGGAAGCTTAACATCCCCACCCCTCAAAGACAGAGGACAATTTCAAGCCATGCAAATCCTAGCCTTTTATTTACAATTTATTGGAAGTGCAGGCTTTCTTTGAGTCTCTAGGTCCATCAATGCAAGAACAGCACTACCTCACCTAAAACTCAATTTTTACAGACCTGGGGCCATTTTCATTGACAATCAAATGCCATTTACTGTGCAGTCAATCGCACTATTTAAAAAAAAACCAATCATTTCATATCCATTGTTTCTTATGTCTCTCTGTACCAATAAATTTATAGACATTGGGTAGAGTGAAGGTGCCCAAAATCCAGCAAATACACATGAGAGACATTTTGAGGAATATGCCCTTATTTCCACAAAAGACTTTGTGCTTTCTCTACTACATGTGTAGAATCTCTAATGGACGTTAGTTACTTAACTAATCTCTGGTTGTTTATGTAAAGATGATCAAACGCTTCTTTGTACTGAGAAACTTAGAAGGTATAGATCATGCCCAAATGAGACAGGCGTTGAAAGACATTATATGCAAGAACTAAGTGAGAAGAGGAAAGAAGATCCTCAGCGACATAGGGGCTCATTTTTGGAAGCAATCTTGTAGTGCCAGTAATAGTCCCTGTTCAAAGTATGCCTTGAAAGAAATATCAGGGCAGAGGGGCAAAAAGCATGTAAACACAGAAGGGTTGGTAGGGATTCTATGAAATGCTGTCCTGTGTACATGGCATAGTTGTTGTACATATAAGCTCATTGCAGTAGCGCTTGTTTAGGCAAGATCTGAACAAGATGAAGCCTGTCAAGAATTCTACTGTGGAGTGTGGAGTGGCCCCTGAGGTCCCAAGCTAGCAGAGGAGCTATTGGCAGTTGATGGGGGTTGGAGAGGAAGGATCACTTTCTTTAGAAGTGTGGGGGCTGGTGAGTTATCTGTGTTCCAGTGGACAATTCATCCTCCTGCTCATGTGGGATCACTAACTGAACTCAATGGATTAAAATCAATAGTAAGTATTTCAGGAGACAGTAGAGGATAGGAGGTTAGGAGGGAGATGTGACATAGGATCCTAGGGGGAAAGTAAGGAGTATATGTGACCAAGGTACATCATACACCTCTAGGACATTTTCAAAGAATAAATCAAAATTTTAAAATACATCATCGAGAAATGAGTGCTTTTGGGAAGTTTTGAAGAGTGATGACAGAAAAATATCACCCTGAAAACTTATAGCTTTGTTTATGTTTTTGTTTCTCTTTTTACTTTAGTTCAGTTTTGCTTTTTAACCTAAATGGGATATTTTCCAAAGGAGAACATTAGACAAACATTGTGTGTAGTTCAATCCATCATAACAATGGCTGCTTCAACTGAACAAGATAATGAACTTGCAGAAGCTGACTACACTTTGGCTGCCTTAAATTAAGACTATGACTTTGTGGTTTATAGTTATGAAAAAGGCATGCAGGTAATCAAACTGGCCTAGAACATTGTGAATAATATTACCAGAAAATAATGGCTCAGATCTATAGACAGTCAAATAAAAAGCAGTCATTCTAGATCCAATAAAGACATTAAAAGGAAAAGCAAATGGAATTGTCTCCTCTGGATACTCAATCATTTGTTTGTTTTACTCTCTATCTGCAAACAAGGCATCTCTCAGATGGAGTCAACATAATATAATGAAAATTAACGATATAGGTCTGAAAGAATGTGTAATATCCAGGGGATTTGCTAACAATGGATGGTGAACAATTCAACCAACATGTAGCTCTCTTACAGTGCATATATTAATTTTCTCCAAATTTACATTCAGAATCTGCTCAAATTTTCCTAAGAGCTGCAAAGCCTAAAATTCTTATACTATTATTGCTACATGCTAAAAACAAAAATAGTAATTTTAAATGTTATTTCTATTAAAGAAAATTTGTTCTTATTTACCCTTTTCATTGCCTAGATCCCTCTTGTTTTGTTGAAACATGAAAGAGTAATAACATTAAATCAAGTGTGATAAACATCACCTTTTATATTTATCTTTCACCATCGGCATTTATTGGCACTTGAAATCTATTTATAACCTCATATGTTCTTGCTAACATAAATTATTATGCAAATAGTTGAAATTTTACTGACTGTTTATAAATATTGCATGAAACTCTATAGACTTTAACAACTAGGAAATATTATCTTTTGTGCTTATTGCAGAATAGAGAATCATGCATAGCTTAGACCAGTCTGGAAAACAGTCGTCCTCTGTTCATGGATTCTAGTGACTTTGCTTAGAAAAGGTTTTATTTATACCACTAGCATCCGTACTTTGGAAAATTAAATGAGAAATTATTTTCACTCCCCTAAAAATGTGAGAAGTAGGTAGCTCTAATCAATTGACCCTAACTATGATTGAGTGGATTCTAGTAATGTTTGGTCAATACTGAAGAGTTTTCACATAATGAATGTTTAACCTACATTCACCAATATCCAGTAGTTATAAAACTACCAAATGTTATAAAGTTAACTTCAACTCCAAAGTTCTGTAATGTAGATGTAAAATATGTGTATTTACTTTTGATTCACATTGTCTAAAATCTGCAGGAGACTATCACAAAGGTCTAATAAATGTTCTATAAATCATTCCTACGGAATAATTTTTATATGTGTACAATACATTCCTGCATGTACAAAGATATGCAATGCAGTGTTTTATGACTATCTTTTTATTTCAAAGTAATGAATATGAATATTAATGTGAAATAAATATTTTTTGCTTTCTAAAATGAAAATAAAATACAACAATTCCATGGGCAATGATAACTATTCCAATCCTTTGTTTTCTTTTATGTACTCACCATTCCAGGTAATACTTTGCAAGGGTATCTAGGCTACATTTCATGAGTTTTAAAATATTTCAGGATGTTTTGACAATTTTTGCTCATATCTTTTCAACTATTATTTCATATGAATGCAATTCGAGTCAAGGTAAAAATAATAAAGTATAAATCAGCCTTGCAAAGACATATAAATCATGAATTTAGCAGCTAATTCAGATCTCAATATTGTGCACAGTACAAAACAATCTATTGCAGATGACTAATTTCAACTCCAACTGTCAAAATGACAAGGAAACAAGCTATTAAAGTCAGCCTCCCTCACAAATGCATGTGGTATTTTACTGACAAACAGTAACAACTAAATAATGAGCAATATTAGGAAGATTGAAACTCATAATGTAACGGATGACAGCCAAGGGCAGAATGATGTCCTCCATCCTCTAGTATGTCTGGATACTTATTCTTCAGCTAACTTTTGTGTCTTCCTTTTTCTCCAAAAGAATATGAAATACAACCCTCCCCCTCCACATTCTCTCCCTAGTCTACAGCATTCAAAACTTCCTGTGAGGCAGTCGGAATGTTATCAGATATTCCTCAATGCTTGGACCACCTGCTATTGTTCTCAGGGTCTGTTTAGTGAAAAATGGTTTGCCTCTATTTTTTTTTTTTTAAGATCTGGTAAATGAAAACTCATTTGCCATGTGTTTCAATTGAAAAATTCTAGGCACAAAAATTATATAACTGCATCTAAAATATGCTTAAAATTTAATGATAAATCATAGTTATAAACACATAAAATGAAGTTGTATCAAAATGATAATCATAAACACCAAAGTGTATGTTGCAGGGAAAAGTGGAGTAGGAAAGTTCTTAAACACTCTGCAATGTCTATAAAAACCCACATTTTGAATTTGTGGTACGCATTTAGCACATTTTTATGCACTAGAATGATGCTCTACTCTAGCCTCAAGGATACTTAGCAGTCTGGGCTGAGCTCGGGATATTGCTGCCACATATCAATAGCCACTGAATAACATGAGGGAGCATTTAACGTAGTTACAACCAAACGAGTCTTTAATTTGAAAGTAGGAGATGCCTCTCCATCAGCGTTAAGCCTACTGCCTTCCTTTCCTTTTGGAGACTCTTTCTCTGTAGACTCTGTATCTACTCCTTACAAATCAGTGTTGGACCAGAAGTCAGCACTAATACTAGCCTTCATCTGCGGCGGAATACTAAGTCATAGTACATTAATAATTGTCTTTGGAAATCCCAAATATGTGAATAAAGTGCTTAGAGAATATGAATGCTGCTGCTGCCTTTAACATTAAAATTAAATATTTGTCTTGGTCTAAAAATGCCTTTCGCGATCTAACACATGTTTTCTATTCATTCAGCCTCAAAACAAGTATTTTCTACCTAAAGTTGGTTGAGTCGGCAGACAAGGTACCCTTAGATCAGAGAAGTAAAGAGAACTGTGAATTTGAAAGGAGACAAGTGAAGACATTGGCAGGGCAGGGCATAATAAAAGAGGAAAGTATCTTGAGCCAGAGACTCTCATGATAGGACTAATGATTTGAATGTTCTTGTGTTTGAGTGTGGGGAACGAGAAGCAGAGATGGCCTTGCTACTTGACATTGCCTGTTACAATGGCAAGATATGAGCTGGAACATTCATGCCTAGCTATGTGTTTCGGTAGCAACACTGAAGAATTTTTCCTATTTTTAATGTATTCTCTCTTCAACAAGTAAATCACCAGGTATAATGCTGTCAGCATCCCCTAGCAGTTTTCTTCTGGAAAGAATAAGCCTATGCTACTAGTGACAGCTGATTAGCTCAGGAAGTCCTGACATGCACTAGCTTGTGTTTTCTCTTTGAGGGTCCCATTTCCTTTCTGTATCTGTCTTAGATAGCTTGAATTATTAATCTACACAGTCTATAGTCATCAGAGAGGAAAGCCTAGATAGATTGAAGGATTGTCTAAATCAGACTGGCCTCTGGGCACATTTGTGGGTGATTGTCTTGATTGCTAGTTTATATAAGAAATCTCAGCCCACTGTAGGCAGCACAATTCCTTAGGCAGGTGGTTCTTGGTGGAGAAAGCCAGCTAACTATGAATCTATGAGCCAGTTGGGGAGGAGATTTTCTTCATGGATTCTGGCGTGACTTTCTGTCCCTGCTTCCCTCAATGATAGATGTAACCTCAGAGTATAAGATGAAACATACCTTTTCCTCTTCTAAGGTGATTTGTAGAGTATTTTTAGCACAGCAACAGAATGAAGCTAAAATAATAGCTTTCTTCATGCTCTTTGCACAGTATTAGCAAAGGAAGGAGGGAGCAGGAACGAACAGTTCTCTTGTCAGTACCTTCCATGCTCGTGTGTCTCCATGTGGTTTTAACAGCTGAGCCACAAACCCTGGTGATCACATCAGCTATTGGGTTTATGATGTTATACCTCAGAAACCCTGGTGATCACATCAGCTATTGGGTTTATGATGTTATACCTCAGTATCCAACCAGTCGTCCTTAGTTGTAGGTCTTTGTAGAAACATGAATCAGAAGCAGCTATGCTGAATACACGGTGGTCTCTCTGGACTATGAGCAGATGTATGTACGCAGAACTAAATAGTGGTAAAGGCCTCCTCGAGTCTTTTCAGCTCTGAATGGATTTGCTCTGGTGGAATCAGACCAGTGACCACTAACCTCCATCAGAGGACGGCAGTAAGAATGAAATAATACATCATGTGCAAAGACTGCAGAACATGGGTCAATGAGAGCAACTTAAAACCTAACTATGTCTTAGATGGCGCATGGTGCATTCTTGAAAGTATGGCGTGAGCTGAACTCATTTACACAGGTTAAGATTAACTAGTTCCAGATGACTCTTGGGTTGTTTGGCTTTCATTTTGACACAGTCACTTGAGACAAATGCAGCTATCAATTCTGAGAATAAGAGAAAGGAGCGAAGCGTCTGTATTTGTGATACATAACCTTTGAAGATACACACATGAGAGCTAAGTTGAAATGAACTGGGAGGTTGGAGGCATATTTTGTGTTTGTTTGCATGGGTGATAGCAATTGTCCTCTGTCTGAATTTGAGTCTTTGATAAAATTCTCCCACCTCAGCTCTTCGCTGTGTATTTTTGAGCATGGTGTTATTTCATCTCAGTTGTTTTGGGTGAGGACATGTCTTTCGCTTTCTCTGTCTTCAGTATGTGTTAGTTTCTTTATGTAAAGTAACAGACGTTTTCTAGATCATTCCAAAGCTTATATAAAACACAAAAGACAATGTTCTAAGAAGTTTCTGCCTGTGAGAGGATTGATGGAAAAGGAAGCATGGTTCTTAGAGAGGTTCAGTTAAGAATGTCAGAGTTTATGGGAACACCCCCTCAGTCACCCTGACACATGGCTCAGTGAGCTCATGCTTACTGAGGGAGATGAGATGGGTGCTCAGCTCTGCTAACCCTGTCATGAAGTTTATCTTAACACATTCCAGGTTAGAAAGATTGCTTTATAGACGACCATTAGAAAACTAAATGCACTCAACAAATATTGGTTCAAACTGCCCTAGGATACAGCTTTCATCTTACTAATCCCACTATACAGTTTTCAATTGCTTCTATCCACAAAAGCTCAAGATTCAAAATATGTAATTGTATTGATTACTTTTACATGTCTGTAACCTAGCAGAAGCCTCAAAAAGAAGGTGAATTTTAGTTTACTTCATGGTTCGAGGACACAGTCAGCCCTCACTGAGGAGACTGTTGCAGATGGCTGGGGTAGACTGTCTACAGGTCTCTAGGCACATTCTGCTGTGTGCTTGCATCTGAACCAGGCAGCAGAGTGAGTCTTTCATGCTGGAGTCCCACCCTTTGGCTTGGTCTACACTTATATGTTCCATAACCTTCAACATCAGTCAGTGCTACTGCTAGAGCCTGAGTATTGAAACACATGAGAGTGGTAGTTGGGGGGGCATTTCACATTTAAATACTACGCTAATCTGAAAGGCAACAACCTATCTGAAGCCATAGTGAAACCATAATCATTCTTTAACAAACATATTAACAGTGTAGAAATAAATGTAGCTACTGTCTATCGGGGGGGGGGGATTGAGAACAATAAGCACAGTTTATCCTGGGCTAGGTGATCCCTAGATAGCTTCTCAACAGCTCACTGAATCGTTGGCAGCAAAGATTCACTGTCTTACAGTAAAAGTTGAGCAAACATTCATGTTTAATAAAACTAAGTATTGTGTGAATAGCGTAAATTCCTATCAGGCAGCAAGCTTTTCATCGCCCTGGAGAGCAGAAGGGTCAGCGACTTCTTCTGGTTAGACTTCCTGTTCCCAACACTGCCCATGACAACACCTCTTCACCTAACTAGTGATGGGGTTTTGTGGTCAAGTGCTGACACAGCTCTGATGAAGCCCCAGCAGGAAGCTTTCAGTAGAAGCTGACATATGAACTCTCATGGAAAATCAGGGCAGTTAGTTATTCAGGGAAAAGATTCAGAGGAAAAAAAAACCCAGCATGTGTGAGGAACAGTCTGAAATGAGAAAGGACTGGATGCTATTAGGTAGGAAGGCTCAAGGCATGGTAAGACAACTAAGGACAAGTCTGTCTAAAGCTTTTCTCCCCATCAACCTCATGCAATATAGAAGAGAAGTCTGGATCAGAGACAGGGCTGTCCCTGCATAGCCTCACCTGGAAAGGGAGCTTAACTATATGGGATTTGTGAAGAAACTGGTTCTGCTTCCATGAAGCTCTCCAAGAATCAGGCCCAACCCCCAAGTCTTTTTCATCTATGCCTTCCTGCCAATGAAATGTTCTCCTGTGTGCAAATTTGGCCTTTTGAATTCAGAGCAATAAAAGAGATACCTTGAAGAGGGAGCCATTATGGGGTTAGCAAGAAACCTGGCTCTAGAGAAATTCTCAGGAACCCACAAGGATGACCCCGGCTAAGACCCTAAGCAATAGAGGAGAGGGTGTCCGACCTGGCCTTGCCCTTAGCCAGACCGATGACTATCTTAAATATCACCATAGAACCGTCATCTAGCAATGATGGAAACAGAGGCAGTCTCTCTC